>NC_057710.1:128097335-128143975 GCF_004010195.1 Chiloscyllium plagiosum
CGCCTTCTTCACTATCCTATCTACCTGCAACTCCACTTTCAAGGAGCTATGAGCCTGCACTCCAAGGTCTCTTTGTTCAGCAACACTCCCTAGGACCTTACCATTAAGTGTATAAGTCCTGCTAAGATTTGCTTTCCCAAAATGCAGCACCTCGCATTTATCAGAATTATACTCCATCTGCCACTTCTCAGCCCATTGGCCCACCTGGTCCAGATCCTGTTGTAATGTGAGGTAACCCTCTTTGCTGTCCACTACATCTCCAATTTTGTTGTCATCTGCAAACTTACTAACTGTACCTCTTATGCTCTCATCCAAATCATTTATATAAATGACAAGAAGCAGAGCCTTGTGGCACTCCACTGGTCACAGGTCTCCAGTCTGAAAAACAACCCTCCACCACCACCCTCAGTCTTCTGCCTTTGAGCCAGATCTGTATCCAAATGGCTAATTCTTCCTGTATTCCATGAGATCTAACCTTGCGAATCAGTCTTCCATGGGGAACCTTGTTGAACGCCTTACTGAAGTCCATATAGATCACATCTACTGCTCTGCCCTCATCAATCTTCTTTGTTACTTCTTCAAAAAACTCAATCAAGTTTGTGAGACATGATTTCCCACGCACATAGCCACGTTGACTAACCCTAATCAGTCCTTGTGTTGACTATCCCTCCTCAGTCCTTGGTAGGAACATAGGAGAAGGTGCTCAGGCCCTAAAATTGTTGAACTCAATATTGGGTCCAGAAGGCTGCATGGTCCCCAAGCAGAAAATGAGTTGTTGTTCTTTCAGTTTATACTGAGCTTCACTGTACCACGGCAGCAAGCCTGAGACAGAGGTGTTGGCCAGGGAATAGGGTGGTGTGTTAAAGTGGCAGGCAACTGGAAGCTCAGGTCTTTTTTACGGGCAGAACATAGATGTTCTGTGAAGTGGTCACCCAGTCTACAGTTCATTTCGCCAGTGTAGAGGAGACCACATTGTGAGCAGCGAATGCAGTATATTAGATTGAATGAAGTGCAGGTAAAGTGCTGCTTTACCTGGAAGATGTGTACGGGCCCTTGGATACAGACAGGTGTTGTACCTTCTGCCTTTGCAGCGAAAGGTACCATGGGAGTTTTGGGAGTGAAGGAGTAGACCAGGGTGTCCCGGAGAAAATGGCTCCTGTGGAAAGCTGACATGGGAGAGGAGGGGAATACAGAGGAACCTCGATTAACTCGCACTCGATTACCTGAATTTCGGATTATCTGGCAAGATCACAAGGTCCCGACGCTTGGCTTAACTATGTAATCCAGCATTCGATCATCTGGAATTCGATTAACCAAAAGAAATACTCCCTGCCCGTGTCCTTCAGATAATCGAGGTTCCTCTGTACGTGTCTGGAGGTGGCGTCCCACTGGAGGTGGTGGAAATGGCAGTTAATGATCATTTGGATGTGGATATTGGTGGGATGGTAGGTGAGGACAAGGGGGACCCTATCAATGTTGTGGGAGGAAGGGAGAGGGTGAGGGTTGAAGTGCAGGAGGACCTGCCTGAGGGCCCTGTCAGCTATAGTGCTGGGGAATCCTTGGTTGAAGAAGATGATATTTCTGAGGTCCCCTTGTTGAAGTTGGCATCATTGGAACAGTTGTGATGGAGACAGAGGAACTGGGAGAAAAATATAGTCTTTACAAGAAACAGAATGTGAGGATGTATAATCAAGGTAACTGTGGGAGTCCATGAAATGAAAATAGAGATTTCAAGGAGGGGAAGGGAGGAGTCCGAGATGGAGTATGTGAAGTTGAGAGCAGACTGGAAATTGGAAGCAAAATTGATCAACTTTTCCAATAAGGGATGAGAGAGGGAAGCAGCACTGATAATATCATTGATATTCTGAAGAAAGAGTTGTGGATCATGAATGTTTTAAGTTCCTCCCTGCTTACTTGATTGTGAAGACATGCAAAATATGTTTTAGATGTTTCTGCTTTTAAAAGTTATTGTTTCATTTTGTTTTTCTTTGTAAGTGACATAATCAGAATTGGGAAGCTTTTGTTTTTCTAATTCATCCTAATTGACGTAATCTAACACAAACCTGAGTGTTATTACCAGTTTGGTTGCCCAATGGAATGGATGTGCCAGTGGACTTGGTTTCTCTAGTTCCATATAGGAATTCAGGCAGCAGCTCAAACATGCCAGTTAAACTCCGTACAGACTAGTTGCTAAATGCTTTTAGCATACTTTGTTAAAATGTCATCCTGTGATATTATATATAAACCTTTTGTTCCAAAACTTTTGTGTACATGGTTAAATCGCATTTTCTACACCGTCCTGTGATTTGAAAGCTTATACATGGTGTGTGTCAGTTGCTGTGTGGATACAGGAGTAGAAATTCTTTGGATTTATAAATGCAAAGGCATTTTAGTTGTGACTTCAGTCTACTGAGGGTGAATCTCTGGCAGAACCGAACCAATTCGGTCTGGAAATATGTTAAGTATTCTGAATTCCTAGAGTAGAGCAATTAAACCTCTCCAGGGATACTTCAAAACTCATACCTGCAAATCTCAGGCAGCTGGATGTCTTCTTTCTGACGATTTACTGACTGATGTGAATGTTAAATCCTGTTACAAAAGGTATGAGGAATTTCCTTTGATAGGACGGCTTAGCCTAGTCTCATTAATCTGATCAATCAAACCATTCTTCTGTCTTAGCCAAGTGAAGGGATCACTTACTAACCGTACTTTATATGGTATACATCTTCTACTTTAAGTTATAGTGATCACAGTTGTAAATTCACATATATGGAAAGAAAATATTTTGCAATTATTTAAACTCAAAGATTTAACGTCCCAAAAAAGATTATGATAGAAGTCATGCTTTAATCTTAAGTTTTAAATACCTGTATAGCTTATTTCCCTTGTGTCTCAAGAAGTGGTGACTTGGCTTTTTTCATCAATTAACGGATAGTGTTGTGATTATGGAGGTAACAGCAGGTGAATTTGGGTGTTGTGTTGAGCCAGCAACCCAGTTTCAACAGTGTGAGGCTTTTAACTGACAAGAGATTGAGCAGAATCATGCTCGAACCCAATTGTTTGTAAACTTGATATTGTTCAGATTTTCATTTGACACTTCTGCCTCACAGCTGTGCATCACATGTCTTAAGAAGGCTCCCTTGATGGGTCATTAGCATTAGAAATCCCTCAATATAAAGAAACACATTTGACACAAGCTAATAGATGTGTCAAAACATACTGGAAGCAGTTTTTTTTTGTTGACTGTGATTTTTAATTTATTAATAATTAACAGTTCACTACAAGTAAATAAACTTTCGTATTGCTCCCAGGCATGTGTCTCCCCCTAACCACCTCAACCACCTCAATTTCCTGTCCATAATGGATACAAAATTGTGGAAACTATACAAATTCCTGATAAAGCCCCCAATTAAATATGTATCTGTTCAAACTTGAACAGTGACCAATTTATCTGGAACAACTTTGCCAATTCCTTTTCTAATCATGGAAATTACATTTTTGACTAACTAGGCTTCTTTTCCTGTCCAAAGTTTAAAAAAAAAACACGACACCAGGTTATAGTCCAACAGGTTTATTTGGAAGCACTGGCTTTCAGAGCGATAACCTGGTGCTGTGTGATTTTTAACTTTGTACACCCCAGTCCAACACCGGCTCCTCACATTATGACTTTCCATTCCAAAGTGACAAACTCAAGTTGCTTAACCCTTCCTCACCACTGACCTTCCTAATATCTGGAATTCTATGTGTGGCTTTCTTCTGTAACCTCCTAAGGGCAATAATTTGTTTCTCCAGAGCTTCTCATTAAGAAGTTTCAATACTTAGCTGTTGACTCAGTGTGAAAATAGACCACAGTAAATGGCGATGATTGTGGGTCCTAGAGTGAGGGGAATGGAGAGCGGGGAGGAATGTGTGGATTACTCAGTGGTAATCAGAATCCGAACCCACTGAAGTTCTCATCAAGGGGCACAATCTAGGACCTTAGTGGTGTGCTGTTTAGTGCATTTTCATTTCATTTCTGGAACTTGAACTATAGCTTCACACAGATTGGTAGGGTGTATGTTTCCTCTTTGCTTCTTTTATTGATTTGTGTTAAATCAGCTTTGGGGTTTCAAACACAGGTTCTTGTGGGTACGAACATCAATTAGCACTAAACAAACTCCCTATGATCATCAGAAACCAGTTTGGAAATATTAAGCTGGGATAGTTATGGCTACCTTTCAAAGGTTACACCTCACATACAGTGATGCAAATCTTACGGGAGTGGAGCAGCTCTTGGTGTGTTTGTATTTTTCAGTGCAAAGATTTCTTGTGTTATAGTTTGCTATAACTGCAACATGAGGTGTATAATTAGGTACTCATGTTTATGTTCCTCTTTGTAATGCTGTCCTTGTGTCTTGATGAACTTATAACCTACCCCCATTCTGTTGAGTCCCTTTATACAGTTATTAGTGTTCTCAGTTTGCCACTAGAGGCCATAGATTTGTAAATTTCTGTTCCCTTGCTGGTCAGGTGTATTCCCCATGAAGGGGGAATGACTTTCAGGTATGGTCATTGCGTGAAGCGCATGCAGTGTGTTAGCTGTGTAAGTTGCTGGGCAGGTTGCAGGGATGTTGCTGATGTAGGTGTTGTTATGAAATGACCAAATCCCTGACCGCTCAGTGTTCCAAACTCTGACCACCTGCTGCTTTTCCCTCCATGGTAAAAAGTAATACATGCCACAGAAAATGTACAAAATGCATGAGAGCTCAGAAAAAAACTAAGTGTTATCAGATGTAAGCAGTGTAGATGCATGAAATCTCTATGTATCCTGGCAAGCAGAGTGACCTGGCAGAATCATGCCAGTCATAGATGTCCTTTACCTCCGATGTGAGAATTGGATCAAGAGCAAGCACCATGATGTGATGAGGCTGATATTTGCTGCTGTTGACTTGCACGGGCAAGTGGCCAAGGACGATAGTGGCCATGGAGCATGTCAGGACATTGAGGTGGGAAGGCAGTTATACAAATGTCAGCGCAAGCAATTAGTGACCTGCAGCTGCTAGGTGGCTGGTGTAATACATTAGATATTTGCAGCATCCAGTTTTGATGAATTAATGAATTGTAATTTATTGTCATTTCCAATAATTTCCCTACCACCAATGTGAGCCTCACGTGTCTGTAATTTCCAGATTTTCCCTGCTACCCTTCTTAAACAATGGGACAACAATGGCTATTCTCCAGCCCTCTGGGACCTCACCTGTCGACAAAGAGGATACAAAGATATCTGTCAATGCTCTAGCAATTTGTTCTCTTGCCCCTCTCAATATTTTGGGATAGATCCCACCAGGACTTAGGGACTTACCTACCTTAATATTTTTTAAGATGGACAACATTACTTCCTTTTTAATAGCAACTTGGCTTAGAGACGTGACACTCCATTCCCTGAGATCATCCTCCACCAATTCCTTCTCTTTGGTGAATATTGAAACAAAGTATTTGGTTAGGACCCTCGGGTACCTTTCTGGCTCCACACATAGATTCCCTCCTTTGTTCTTGAGTGAACCAACCCTTTCCCTGGCTACCTTCTTGCTTTTAATAGAAGTATAAAAAGCCTTGGGATTCTCCTTCGTCCTGTTTGCTAATGACATTTTTCATGTTCCCTCTTTGCCCTTCTAATTCCTTGTTTAAGTTCTTTGCTACTCCAAAGGCTTCGTCAATTCCCATCGTCTGAGACCTAACGTATGCTTCTCTTTTCTTTTTGACCAAGGTCATTAACATCCTGAGTTATCCAAGGTTCACATAACTTGCCATACCTATCCTTCATTCTCACAGGAACGTGCCACTCCTGAACTCTTATCAACTGTCGTTTGAAATATTCCCATATATTCGATGTGGATTTACCCTCAAACAGCCACCTCCAATCAAAATTCTCCTGTTCCTGCCTAATTTTGTTGTAGTTCGCCTTCCCCCAAATTTGACACCTTCATCCGAGGATTGCTGTTATCCTTATTCATGAGTATCTTAAAATTCACGGTATTATCGTCACTACTCCTGAAATACACCCCACTGAAACTCCACCCACCTGGCCAGGCTCATTTCCCAAAACCAGGTCCAGTATAACCCTCCCCTGGTTGGACTGTTTACCTACTGTGTCAAGAAACCTGAATGGTCCTTATAAATTCTGCTCCATCCAAGTCCCTAGCACGAAGTGAGTCCCAGTCAATTTAGAGAACGTTAAAATCACCCATCACAACAACTCTGCTGTTTTTACATCTTTCCAAAATCTGTCTCCATGTTCTCTCCTCTATCTCTCGCTGGCTATTGGGAGGCCTATAATTTGACCCACCCATACTGCCTCGCTGCACGAGTCCTCAATGTACAGCTCTCAGTACAGCTGTGAGATACTCCTTTACCAGGAATTCAACTTGCCCACCCCTTTTTGCATCCCTTTCTATCACACCTGAAACATCTAATTCCTGGGACATTTAGCTGCCAATCATGCCCCTCTTTCAGGCAAGTCTCTGAAATCGCAATAACATCATAATTCCAAGTACTAACTTCTTCTTTTTATATATTGTAAAAAGCCTTGGGATTCTCCTTAACATGAATATTTTGTGTCGGTATTCACTAAAGAGGAGGAATACTTCCAAATTCTAAGTTCATCTGCTCTAAGTTATACTTCTCACATTGAAACACATGTATTTCAGAGACCACCACCCCTGCTCTGTTCAGCAGCGTTTCCCTGTTTGTTCTTGTTCTTAGTCACGTTCACCTTGGTTTCTACCTCTCCCTCCATTTCTGCATCCATTGTCCTCTGGTTCCCATCCCCCAGCCACACTAGTTTAAACCCTCCCCAACCACTCTACCAAGTTTCCCCCAAGCACATCAGTTCCGCTCCTGCCCAGATGTAACACTTCCAATTTGTGGAGGTCCTACCTCCTCCAGATCCAGTCGCAATGCCCCACTAATCTGAAACCTTCCCCCTTGCACCATCTTTTCAGCCAAGTGTTCATCCTATATATTCTGTTGTTTCTACTCTGGCTAGCTTGTGAGACTGATAGTAATCCTGAGATAACTACCTTTGAAATCCTACATTTCAACTTTCTTCCTAGTTCTCTGTATTCTGTTTTTAGGACTTCATCCATTTTTTGTTTAACTTTTGTTGTTTGTACCCACGTGTATAGATGACCATTGGCTGTTTGCCCTCCCCCCGAGAATGTCCTGCAACTGCGCCGAGACATCCAGGACCCTAGCACCAGAGAGGCAACACACGATCCTGGATAGGAAATGCCTATCTATTTCCCTTACAATTAAATCCCCTATGACGATAGCATTTCTCTGCCTATCTCTCCCTCTGCAGCAGATCCAACCACCATGCCATGAATATGGCTGCTGCTATTATTCCCCTGAGAGGCTATTGCCCTCAACAGTGTCCCAAACGGGATCTCTGTTTTGCAGGGGCATAGCCACAGAAGATTCCTGCACTGTCTGCTCAGCCCTCTTGCTGTGCCTGTGGAGTCCGAGTCTGTGGTGTGAACACCTTTCTATACGTGCTATCCAGGACACTCTCCGCCTCACACTACCAGAAGGATGTAGATGCTTTGGAGAGGGTACAGAAAATGTTTACCAGGATGTATGGGGGATTTGTAGCTATGAAGAAAGGTTGGATAGACTGGGATTGTTTCCACTGGAATGCAGGAGGTTGAGGGGCGACCTAATAGAAGTTTATGAGATTGTGAATAGCATGGATGGAGTGGAAAGTATGAAGCTTTTTTCCCCAGGGATCAATTACTAGGGGACACAGGTTCAAGGTGTGAGGAAAGAAGTTTAAAAGAGATGTGTAAGGTAAGTTTTTCACACAGAGGGTGGTGAGTGCCTGGAACATGCTGCCAGAGGAGGTGGTGGAAGTAGGGACAAAAGCAGCATTCAAGAAGCACCTGGACAAATACATGAATAGGAAGGGAATAGAGGGATACGGATCCTGTAAGTGAGGATAGTTTTAGCATGGAAGGGTAAAATTTGACGATGCAGGGTTGGAGGGCCGAAGGGCCTGTTTTGTGCTGTCTTGTTCTTTGTCACTTGGAATCTACAACAAAACCTGTGGTAAAATACAGTGAAAAGCGTCAACTTTGTGTTTTTCACCACAATCCAGCACCATTTTGAATCATTTCAGAATAAAAGGGTATTGCTGAAAGAGATTCCCTCTTCAGTCTGTGGCCTCCACCATGAATCCTGAGTCCTGTCACCGATGACACCTGTGCTGCCATCCATTCGCTGCCTGTGCCAGACCCAGAGTAGCCATTGTCCTGGTGCCATCTCCATTTTGCTGGGCTCACCTCACCGACGATTTGCCGATGCCGGGTCCCATGCTGGGCCCACACTCGCTCCGCAATCAGGAGCTGTGGCCTTGCCAATAACTAGGAGTCCAGGCCTACCATACAGCAACCATTTCAGCTGCCACCTTGCCGTGCAGGGATGGAGAGGAGGATTCCAAATGTTTAATAAACATGGCAACTTGGGATAATAATGAAATAACCATAATCACTGCTTCACAGCAAGATTCCTAAGTTGCCATTTAAAGCCTTAAAGGGTAAAATCAAAAAGACAATGTGTTAATGTCAAGATTCTGGTTTTTCATGCTTGCCACATTTTCTGATTTTTCTCACCATTGCAATGACATACCAGAATGTGAAATTTCCACCCTAAGTTGTCCTGATCGAATGAACTAAAGTTGATAGATGCTTGGATTTGGGTTTTGAGGAAACCTCCTTTATTGTCAGCTTGCGGTATGTTGTCAGTACTTCAGACATGCCAACAGTAAGACTGCCAGTTCGTGCTCCTGGTATGCAAGACTCAGAGGATACTTTGTGGTGTTATGGACCAGGCCAGACCCCCCTCAAAACATTTCCAGAAAGTAGCAAGCCCCTTAACTTTGCTAGTTCTTTTAAGCAGGTGTAGATTGGATATTCCAGGAGGGATGCAGCTGGTCAATACATTTAGTTTTAAACAAAAAATGGAATTTATTTACAAGATTACCAAATGAAACACAAACAGAAGAGAACAGAATATAGAATAACTTAAACTATCTGAAAACTCAACAGATTAATCCCAACTTAATGATGTTGTTCCAAATACTTGCAACAATTCCCCTAAACACCCCTTCGCCAAAAAGGAAAAATCAAACACAGGGTCTTACAGGAGAGAGGGAGGATGGCAGAGAGATTCAGCATGGAACACCCTCTTCCATGTAGCTGATTCTTGGACCAGCAGCCTCAAAACAGACTAACTGCTTTCAGTGAACAGCCAGACTACTAAAACCAAACCAAACCAAACCAGAGAAAAGCTGAGTTGGGAGAATTGGCCACTCCCCTTTCATTAGTAAGTGTTTTTTAAAAACTTGAAAGCCTTTTTCCTGGGACAGTATCTGTTAGCTATAATCAAACTGGCCCTAAAGCCTTTCAAACCTAGACTTCAGAATCGCTGCTTTTCCAACCTCTCTGAAAAAAGCCGAGGACAGCATAACCTTGTTAAAGGAGCAACATCATTACGGTGGAGCCATCTTGTTTGCTAAGCAATAATGTGGAGTGCTTCAATTTTACAACAAGTGGGTAGTTTGAGCTTGTAACAATTTCTCATATTGACTAAAATCAAGGAAAGGAGAGCTTTATTGTGCATACTTAAATTTTGACATGCTCTGTCAGCTGCCAGCCAGTGAAGTGGAAAAAGTTAGGAAAGAGCATTGAGGAGCAAACTGCACCTTGCAGATAAAAATGTGATACAATAGGGGCAGTAAATGTGGAGGATTTCAGATGATAAACAGGAATTATTTGAGTCGTTTGGTGCTACTTTGATATATGGGCTCTCTGTTATTTCATCTCGAGTGGAGTGTGGAGATTCTTCTCACTTTCAAAGACAGGAAGCATGGTTTAACATGCATAATTCACCAAAAAGATCTGACCCATCATACATTTTGACACACAGTAAATTTTCTCATGTTTGTTTTTGGATCTGTGTTCCGGTGTTTGATATCCAATGGGAATATAGTCATGGAGCAATGGTTGCACTTCTGTTTACAAGCTGAAAGCCAAGGTCTTCACATGAACTTATACATTTTCACTGCTTATGAGGTTTAACTCCTGGCTGTTCCTTCTGGTTAAGGGAAGCTGATACATTGTGCAGCTCAGAAGTATTGGCCTGGTGTTTGAAGGAAAGGCAGGTTTCCACTCCTCTCCGTTTTTAGTGCCATGAAAGAGCAGCGCAGTTTTGACAGGAGATTCTGATCAAGCTGCTTCAGAAATGTGGAACTGTGCTCCCATTCTGACAGTTTGTTGCAGAACTGTCAAGGGAGGGCAAATCACATCACATTTTCACAGCAGTATTCTGCAATTTAAAAGTTCAGAACTTGGACCAGGAATTGACCATTTGGCCCTTCAAATCTGCTCTGCCATTCAATATCATCATGACTGATCATCCAGTTCAATAACCTCTTTCTGTTTTTCTCCATTTCCTTTGGTCCCGAGTTCTACATTCCACTCCTAAAAATCATAGATTTGGGGCAGTGCATTTCACTGTCTCTCCACTCTCTAGATAAAGAAATTTCTCCTCATCTCAGTCCTAAATGGTTTCTCCTTTATCCTTGGACAGTGATTCCTGGCTCTGAACCTGCCTAGTCCATTAGAATTTTATAAGTCTCTTGGAAATTTCCCGCCTCGTTCTTCTAAACTCCGGTGAATACAATCCTAATTGACTCAATCTCTCTTCATACATCAGTCCTGCCATTCCCAGGAATCAATTTGGTAAACCTTTGCTGCACTCCCTCTAATTGCAAGAACATGCTTCTTCGGGTAAGAAGACCAAACCAATGCACAATAATCCAGGCGTGGTCTCACTGAGACCCTGTATAATCACAGCAAGTCATCCCTACTCCTGTAGTCCAATCATCTCATTATGAAGGTCAACATACAGTTTACCTTCTTTATTACAGTTTGTATCTGTGCAATTTTAGATGACTGGTGCACAAGGGTATGCAGGTCTCGTTGCACATTTCCTATTCAATTTGTAACCAACAATCCACCTTCCTAATTTTGCAATCAAAGTGGATAGCCTCACATTTATCCACATTGTACTTCATCTGCCATACATTTGCCCACTCACAGCTTCTCCAAACCACCCTGAAGCATCCTCCTCGCAGCTCACCTTCCCACTCAGCTTTACATCATCTGCAAATTTTAAGGTATTATATTTACTTCCCTCATCTAAGTCATGCACATATATTGTGAATAGCTGCAGTCCTAGCACTGATTATCTCCCCTCCCCACTCACTGCCTGTCATTCAGAAAAAGACCCATTTATTCCTATTCTTTGTTTGCTGAGTGCTGTCCAGTTTTCTGTCTGTCAAAATACACTACCCCTGTTCCGCCGCACGTTAATCTTACATGCTAATATCTTATACAGGTGTTATCAAAAGCCTTCGGAACATCCAAATAAACCACATCAACTGCCTTCCCCGATCACCTCTACTAGTTACATCCTTAAATCGTTCCAAGTATCACAGACAACCACTTTGACAGCTAAAGTTAAACGGTCAGTATGTAAGGTTCAAATGCTAGGAGGGTAAGTAGGGAGTCAGGCAGGTAGGGTCCTAGGTAAGTGGTATACTAGATGGGTAGGGTGCCTTTGGTACAGATTGGACTGCTAGGATGCAAGGTGTCTAGGTAAATGATAGAATGTTTAGGGTAGGTCAGGTTGTTTGGGAAATGATGGGTCTGGCAGGAAGAGGAGAGATGTCAACTCCCAGACACTGAGTCGGGATAGGACAGTGGCAGATTCTGAATGGGTGGAAATTGGGCTGGTGATTTGGATGCAGCAATAGGGGAGGGTGTGTGTGTTGGGCCTGGAGTTGGGTGGGGTGGGGGAGGTGGTGCCAGAGAGTGTCAGGTCTAGTGGTTGGGCAGGAGTAATGGACCTGGAACCAGTGAAATTGTTGGGGGGTGAGGGTGACTTGGCTCCACAATGTGGGAGGTGGGGGTAAGTTGGGTCCAGAGTGGGGGATCGAGGGGGAGAGTCCGATCCAGTAGTGGGGCAAGGATATTGAATGCAGGAAGATGGTGTTGTTGTCTCTGGGTCTGATGTTGTAAGGGGTTTAGTGTGGTGCAGTTAGAACTGGTCAGGTGTTTATTTTCCCAGGAGTCAGGAAAGTTACTTCAAAAATTCACCTTTCCTAAGTGACTGTGTACTTAACTTCAGCGCAGTCCTCTGAATTCTGTGATTTAACTCGGTACTTTTGGAAGGTTTCAGCTGTAAGGGAATTTACAGGAGGAAACTTTAATTTCCCTGGCAATTCCTCTGGAGTCTGCAACAATGTGGATTGTGCACGGTTCCCTTGTGCAACTCCCATCTACATTCCAGGAATGACTGTCTGGCCATTGGAAAATCTGGGCCAATATTATATTGTAGCAAGCTGTAGAAATATCATTTTAACCATAGCTGGTAACATTGCATGAACAGAGCCGACCCTTCTGTTGGAGTGGGGTCCTTATCCCTCTGAATGTAGTCCGTGGCAATCCGGTATATATCTATTGCTCTAACATGCTCTTACAAAACGGAACTTCGACCAGGACGGTTATTATTGCAGGAAACAAATTTCTCAGACAATTGTAGGTAAAAATGAGCTGATAAACTCATCATCTAAGCTGCCCTGTGACCTAAATGCAATGAAGAGTTTTAAGGAACACCAATATGTTTAAGGAATTTATCTAAATGTATTTAGTCTTTTCTTCCTTTTTTTTGGAAATAGATCTTTTCAAATATAAATTTGTTAATTAACTATAATTCAATGTGTATGGTACTTTGGTCTCACGAAGAACTATATGTTACCCCCTTGTACATTGATCAGATTTAGAACAAAATAGCAATCAAGGGACCAGCTGATTCTGAAATCCCCCAAAATTGATGTAAATCTTTTATAATGAATGGAGGATTAAAGGATGTAATTTTTCAGTGTTTTGACAAATGAGCTTTAACTGATACATTCATCCCTTTGAGGAGAAATAGTTTCTATATAAATTTGGAAATTGCCTGGATCAGACCTATATTTAGTCAAATTTGGGATGCAGCGAAATGTAGAAGAAATGGGAACGTGAAAGAAACTTGCACTGAGCAAGGGTTTCATTGCTGGTGTCATGTACAAAAAAAAATGAGTATTAAACTCTGTGTTTGCAGGGTAGCTCTGGTAGCAACTGGTAAACTTGCACTCCACAACTTGATGCACTCTGGCTTTTAAATGATACACATGAAAATTTGTTCAGCTATGTGTTCGGGGAAAGACCAAAATTTTCAGGTTGTTAATCATGGTGACATATTACAACCTAAGCCTTATATTGTTGAGATTCGTACTTGACATCCAGAGAAAGATTTGGCAAACATTTCTCATGAATATGGTGAGTATCTTTAATGGAATTTAGGCATATGTGATAGCAGGGATTTGAGAAAGGCTGACCTCGTGATTTTCTGCAGTTGATTCACTTTTAACATTTATATTAGTCCTGTAGCTGAGACCTTATTGATTCTGGAGCAAGATTTTTTTGTGCACGAGAATTGCTTAAAGCGTCAGTTTTATTCTCAAGAAAGCAGCTCCTTCTTTGTTGTTATTGCTGAAACCTTTAACTCTCAACACTTTTGGAAGAAAGCAGAGGGATCAGATCCTCTGGAAGCATTTCTGGGAAGGAAAATTGTCCTCTGTAGGATAGTGTGGAGACGTGGGGAGATCATTTGTGCCACAAAAGAACTTTTTGTTCACATCTTGAAAGGAGGTAGCAGAAAGGGCAAACATGGTCAGTAAAATCCCCCAAAACTGAATCAAAAACGAGGTGGCTAATTAGTGTATTAAAAAAAGATAACTAATGAGCTAGTTGCTGTTAGTTTTCTGAAATTGCCTTGATCTAGGAAAGGCTATGTCAGACTGGAAGGTAGCAAATGTAACCCCTCTATTCAAGAAGGGAGGGAGACAAAAAGCACAAAACTATAGGTCAATTAGTTTGATGTTAGTCAAGGGGGAAGGTGTTACAATCAATAATTAAAGAGATCATAGCTTAGCATTTAGAAAAAAAATCAAAGTAATCAGATCAAATGGAAATTATTTAACAAAATTATTGCCTTTCATTGAAGGTGTAACATGCACTGAGGATTAAGGAAACTTGTAGAACTATTCTCCATGGATTCCCAGAAGGGTTTTAACAAGGTGTTGCATTAAAGTTTATTGCAATTACTAAACTCTCATGGTAAAGGAGTTAACATATTAGCATGGATAAAAGAAATTACTAGCAGGCAGAAGACCAAGAGTATGGGTACATGGGTCAGACTGGCAGAATTTAACAAATGGAGTCTCTCTCTGGGTTCTGTGGTCAGATTTATACTTTTTTTTACAATTTACATCAGTGACTCAGATAAGGGGAGCAAAGGCATGGTAGCTAAAATTGCAGACATCGAGATAGGTAGGAATGTATATTGAGAAGAACATAGAGGGAGGTTTCAGACAAATACGGTTAGCTTGCGTGATTGAGCAAAAAGCTAACAGATGGAGTCCGTGGGAAAATGTGAAGTTATTTACTTTGGTAGGAAAAGTTTTTAAAAAAGCAGAGCATTACTTAACTGGAGAACGACGACAGAATCTTGTGGGTTTAGATGTCCCCCTTGTGTATGAGTCACAAAATGTTAGTCAATAGATACAACATGTAATCAGGAAGGTTGATAGGATGTGTCCTTTCTTACAAAAAGAATTAAACATAAAAGGGAAGGATGCTGTACTTGGTACAGGGCTTTGGTGAGACTACATCTTAAACAATGTGTACAGTTTTCATCTCCTTATTTAAGGAAGGATGTAAATGTGCTAGAAGCAGATCCAATGACGTTTATTAGATTGGTACCTACAATGAACGGGTTGTGTTATGAAGATAAGTCGGACAGGCTGGGTATATTTCCACTGGAGTTTAGAAGTGTGAGGGATGACGTTATTTGAAGTGTTTAAGATCCTGACTGGTCTTGATGAGGTGCAATGTGGAGAGGATGTTTCCTGTTGTGGGTGTGTACAGAATTTTAAGAATTAGGAGTCACCCTTTCAAGATTGAGATGAGGATAATTTTTTTTCTCTGAGGATTGTTTAACTTCAGAATTCTCTACCTCTGGAGGTTGTGATGGTGTGATCACTGAAAAGTTTTAGGGCAGAGGTAGATAAATTCTTGCTGGGAGAGAAAAGGTTTATGGATGTAGATAGGTACGGGGAATTTGGAACTCAAACAGATGGCAGAGCAGGCTCGAGAAGTCACATGATCTAATTCTCCTTATAATTCATATGCTCATGCATAAGCACGTATGTAAATGTTCGACCCCCTTAAGAAGACACTAACTGGTGTAGCATTTCGATATATTGTATAAAACACACACATACTAGAAGGAAGATCTATGGATTCTGTTATAGATATTGGGGAAGGCAATGGTTAAGTGGCAGTATCATTGGATTGTTAATCCAGTTAATGTTCTGGGGACCTGATTTTGAATCCAGCCATGACAAATAGTGGAATTTGAATTTAATAAAAATCTGGAATTAAGAATTTATGAATTCATTGACGATTGCCAGAAAACCCATCTGGTTCACAAATGTCCTTTAGGGAAGGAAGCTATTATCCTTCCCTGGTCTGGCCTACAAGGGAATCTACATCTACAGGAATGGGATTGCCCCTTAATGGTTGTCTGGGCAATTAGGGGTGGGCAGTAAATGCTGGCTCAGCTAGCGATGCCCATATCCAATGAATGAATATAAAAACATACGATCCATCATCACCTTATCATCATCAAGTAATGCTGTATGTCTGGTGAGTATACCCAAAAATCAATGTTTATGTACAAATATAGCTGTTCTCATGGAGTTCAAGTCTGAAAATATTAGCATTTCCTAAACAAAGTTGTAATTTACCTTATTAATTGTTTAAAATTAGCGATCCTGGTGATGTATTAGATGGAAGAGACTGCACATTCTTTGAGTTGCTGGGAGTAATGACAAAAAGTCTGTTATTAAGTATAAAAGTAACACTTTAAAGAGGCTCATAAGCTCCAATAAATTGTAAAATATACAATGAAGGCTGCATGAAATTGTGGAGTATGCCTCTTGTCAGTCTATTGAAAATGCTAATTTCTATTCAAACCGATATAAATAGTATAAAGTAAACTCTTTTATCCAGCCTGAAGTTCATAATTAGTGCACTGGAAAATAGTAGTAGTTTGATGAAGTGGTTTGTGGCTGCACATTGCATGTCTGCTCCTTGCAAGTGTATAAATAGTGGGACAAATAACACGCACTTAAATAAGAAATTTAACAGTCCACTGATTTCACACTGTGTGCAAAAATCTGTACATAACACCCAAACCTGGATATTGAATGGCATCCCCATGATCTTTAACAGTTTATAGCATTCTACAGAAATACTGTAAGCTCATCAGATTGATGCAATGTCCAATTAAGGCTGTGATGGATGTAGGAAGTGGGCAAGATTGATCTTTTTTCCAATCATCAGTTGCTCAAGATGTACATTCATAAAATATCTAGTGTAATCTTTTCTATGTTAACCATTGTGCTTGGCAGCAAAAGTCTGCAAACATATGACAGGCCTCATAAAGCATGTGGTGTTTCAAGCTTTTCTGTGATTGATCTCAGCTAAGATTGTGTTTTATGCTAAGGAGTTTTGATACAGCTTTTAAGGTGAACTGTGGATTTTTACGATTAATACTGAAGCTAAAGTTTAATATATTATCACTTCTATTATGTTTCTCAATTGTAGCACAATTTTAATGAATGACTTTGAACTAATTGAAATCAAAATCACACGCAGGAGGATTTGATCCAGAATGTCAAAACTGTGTTTGTTGTGGTCTGTGTCATTGATGAGGCTAAAGTTTGTTGTGTAAGAGTTCGAAGGCTGTGAGTTGCAGACATCTTGTAGTTTGGGTGCGCTTTTGGGTGTCCCTCATCAAAGAGGGTGAAAACCCTAGTCAATTTATTTTATTTTTAGTAAATTGTTGGCTTTGCCCATACCAGTAACAGAAAGTGGGAGCTACCATGGACACATTGCCAAACGATGCTTATAATATTTCAAAACCTGATCTTATGGATCCCATTTTTGAGGATCCTATCCAAACCTAAACCCCTTCTCCAAATGCAATCCTTTGACTGATGATTCCTGAAGATCTTTGGTATCTCTATGAAACCCAATATTTGTTCATCGTTGAGATCAGGGGCATTTAAACAACTGAACGAACGCTTGCAGAATATATTTTCAAAAATACAAAGGCAACAGGGTACCTTTCACCTTTTGCTGCCCCTTCCCTCAGTGTAACTCTGACTTTTTATCACTGAGGCAAGCCTTGGACTTCTTTGTCATAAAGATTAGGACCATCCAATGTGTCACGTATCTACCTTGTCCTTGTTGATGAAACCAACTTCATCTATGTCCCTAGATCATGAGTCTTCAATGATCTTTAATCTCAATTCCATTTCCCATTATGGTCTTTATAAACAAATGTTGATCTTAAGCTGTATCTTCTGTTTATATTATTCCAATGCACTTTATATGGTAAACTTTGATTTTCAAGCCCCTTCAAAAGAGCATTTTTATTTTGACCCACCTTTTCCCTCTCCGAGCTCCTTGCATGACCAAAGTCTGTCATCTCTCAAATCTGTGTTCTGTTTTTCCTGAAACACACTTTTGTGGGGGAAGTGATAGTGAAGTGGTTATGTCAGTAAGGGCACATTGCTCAGAGACAAGGATTCAAATCCCACCATGGCAATTGGTGAAATTTACTATCATTTTATAACATGTGTAATTTAAGTCATCTCAATAATGGTGACCATGAAATTATCATCAATTGTCAAAGAAGCCCATTTCGTAGACGAATGTCCTTGAATCTAGATCTTCCATCTTTACTCAGTCTACATGTGACTCGAGATCCAGTAAATTTGATTGGTTGTTATATATCCAAAAGTGCTCTTTAACACAACTGAACATTTTTCCCCATCACCAAATCACAACGATGCTTCGATTGTTTTTAACCAGTAACTGCAACCAATAAATCACTCGTGCAGCCACTTGGTTGACTCTGAAGTATCCATCTACACTTAGTACAGCTGTAACAAATGCTGGCTATGCCAGCGATGATCACTTTTCATTAATTATTCTTCCCCAATTAAGTTTCTTTCCCTGAAAACACACTGAAAGCACCCTCATCAGAATCATAAGTGATGTCTTCTATGACACTCTGTAATGCACTACCCTTCTCTCTGCAGCCTTTGACAGGGGTGACCATGATCTTTTATTGACTCTTCTTCATTGACCAGCTGAATATGACTAATCATTCATTCATAACCTGAGAATCTCTTGCAATTGTTTCTCTTCCCAACCCCACAGCCTTCATTTTGGGATCCCCTCCACCTCCTACTTTAAATATATATGTTCCTCCAGAGCAATATGATGACTCCCAGCTCTATCCTAACACCAAATCTCTTAACCTCTTTGTTCTCATTGTTGTATCAGCCACTTATCTGAATTCCAGTCTGGCCTGATCAGCAGTCTCTTCCATTTAAATTTGGGAAGATCAAAATCAATGGTTTTTGTCTCTGCCTCCAACCTGTTTCTTCATTGCTGATTCCATTCTTCACCCTGGCACTGGATCCAGCGACCCGAAATGTTTACAAACTTAGTGTCTGATTTGATGCTGAGTTTCCAACTTCATTGTTTAGGCAGTAACTTAGCCTCCACATTGGCAGCTGTATGGTCAGCTGTTGAAACCCTCCTGGAGAAACTTTTTGTTTTCCCATTCTTATTTCTCTTTATTTGACACAACGGATTGTTTCAACCTGCTTTATAAATTTCATTTTCATATTTAAGGACAAATCTGAAGAAATAAGAAATTATGCTGTTAATAACAAGACTTTACAATTCCTATGAATAGGTCCTTTTTGAGAAAATTTGCTATCACATATTCATTTAGCTTTAGTATGTAATGTCTGCTTTTTGATGTGACACAGGATAAACACTCCTGCTTAATTTAAAGCAGCAACACTGAAAAGATTTATTCTATGCAGTAATCTGTGAAAATTCGATAGGCCCATAGCTATTTAAAGTAAAAATTGACAACTTTATTTCCTTAAGTATAACAGACAGTAATTAAATAACAACTATTTGCAACTCCTTCCACTAACTTATCTTTTACCTTCCTCCTCCTATAGTGCTAGTCCGATAAAACTCCCAATTAAGATTTACAAAACAAAACTTCTTATCTCAACACCATGCAGCTTTCAGTTTTCTCTGAATTCCTGACATCTTTTCTTCTTGGGGATTCTGTTTCATAGGTTACTGATCAATGCAAGTATCTTTAAGGGAGCGATTTTTCAGGCAGTCTTTACATGCTCGTAGCTTGACAGTTCTCCTCCCAATTGTTCAATTTTCCCCAGTCTTATACCTTTAAAGCATTGGATTGTACTATTGTCTTTTAAGATCAATATACTAAATTCAAACTGGATTGGAGTTTGGTATTTTTCAGGGTATAATTTAAATTGATTGGCCTAATTGGAATCTGTTTTGTCATTTCCAGGCAACCAGCTCCACTAGCTACCCCAGTAGCTGGAGCACATGTTATATTGTATCTTATTGAGAACACTTGGTGCTGTCACTACTAGCTTTTAACTCTCTTAAAGGTACTGTACACCCACATCTTCATAACATTTTCCACACGTTGATTTAAAAAAAAGACAAACTTAAGCATTTACCTCATGATGATCACGTGTACATCCTGAACCAATAAAACTGGAGTGGTTATATAGAGTCATAGAGTCATAGAGATGTACAGCATAGAAACAGACCTTTTGATCCAACTTGTCCATGCCGACCAGATATCCCAACCCAATCTAGTCCCACCTGCTAGCACTCACCCCATAGCCCTCCAAATCCTTCCTATTCATATAACCATCCAGATGCCTTTTAAATGTTGCAATTGTACCAGCCTCCGCCTCTGGCAGCTCATTCCATACCTGCACCATCCTGTGTGTGAAAATGTTGCCCCTTCGATCTCTTTTATATCTTTCCCTTCTGACCCAAAACCTATGCCCTCTAGTACTGGACCCAGGGAAAATACCTTGTCTATTTATCCTATCCATGCCCCTCATGATTTTGTAAACCTCTATAAGGTCACTCCTCAGCCTCTGATGCTGCAGGAAAAATAGCCTCTGCCTATTCAGCCTCTCCCTATTGCTCAGATCCTCCAACCCTGGCAACATCCTTGTAAATCTTTTCTGAACCCTTTCAAGTTTCACAACATTGGAAAGAGACAAGAATTGCACGCAATATTCCAACAGTGGCCTAACCAATGTCCTGTACAGCCGCAACATGACCTCCCAACTCCTGTACTCAATACTCTGACCAATAAAGGAAAGCACACCAAATGCCTTCTTCACTATCCTATCTACCTGCAACTCCACTTTCAAGGAGCTATGAACCTGCACTTCACAGTCTCTTTGTTCAGCAACATTCTCCAGGACCTTACCATTAAGTGTAAAGTCCTGCTAAGATTTGCTTTCCCAAAATGCATCACTTCGCATTTATGTAAATTAAACTCCATCTGCCACTCCTCAGCCCATTGGCCCATTTGATCAAGATCCCGGTGTAATCTGAGGTAACCAACTTCGCTGTCCACTACAACTCCAATTTTGGTGTCATCTGCAAACTTACTTACTATACCTCTTATGCTCACATACAAATCATTTGTATAAATGATGAAAAATAGTGGACCCAGCACCAATCCTTGTGGCACTCCACTGGTCACAGGCCTCCAGTCTGAAAAACAACCCTCCACCACCACCCTCCATCTTCTACCTTTGAGCCAGTTCTGTGTCCAAATGGCTAGCTGTCCTTGTATTCAATCAGATCTAACCTTGCTAACCAGTCTCCCATGGGGAACCTTGTTGAACGCCTCACTGAAGTCCATATAGATCACATCTACCACTCTGCCCTTATCATTCTCGTTGTTACTTCCAAAAACTCGATCAAGTTTGTGAGACGATTTCCCACGCACAAAGCCATGTTAACTATTCCTAAAATGTCCTTGACTTTCCAAATACATGAACATCCTGTCCTTCAGGATTCCCTCCATCAACCTGCCCACCACCAATGTCAAGATCACTGGTCTATAGTTCCCTGTCTTGTCCTTACCATCCTTCTTTAACAGTGGCATCACTTTAGCAAACTTCCAGTCTTCTGGCACCTCACCTGTGACTATTGATGATACAGATATCTCAGCAAGAGGCCCAGAAATCACTTCCCTAGCTTCCCAAAGAGTTCTAGGGCACACCTGATCATGTCCTGGGGATTTATCCACTTTTATCCATTTCAAGCACTTCCTCCTCTGTAACATGGACATTTTTCAAGATGACACCATCTACGTCCCAGGATTCTATATCTTCCATGTCCTTCTCCACAGTAAGCACTGATGCAAAATACTCGTTTAATATCTCCTCCATCTCCTGCAGCACCACACATTGGCTGCTTTGCTAATCTTTGGAGGGGCCCCATTCATTCCATAGTTACCCTTTTGTCCTATCTTTCACTTGTGGCCCTGCTGGTAATGTGATGGAAGTCAGTTAGCTCTCCGTTAGTCAACTCATTCCATTTCACTCAGGTGGACCTGACAGCCAATCCTGGTTTTCAGCCATCAAGACATATGCCTGTTTTTAGATCCATAGAGTCATATACGGAAATAGACCCTTCGGCCCAACTTTTCAATGCTGACCTGGTTTCCTCAACTAAACTAGTCTCGTTTTCCTGCATTTGCCCCATATCCCTCTAAACCCTTCCTATTGATCTACCTGTTCAAATGTAATTTAAATGTTATAATTGTACGCTGCTCTACTAGTCCTGCAGTGGCTTATTCTGTATACACACCACCCTCAATTCTTGAAACCTGTAAGTTTCATTTTAGTTAAAGTTAAAGTAATTTTTCATTTCGGTTGCTGATGTATTAAAAACTGTTCAGAATTTACTTGTATATATGTATATACTGCAAATAGAATGATTCCAGTTGCAATGTCATAAAATTACATCTTTATTTAATGATGACCTCTTATATTTGTGCTGTAACTCTACATTATATAACCAGGAATGTGATTTCAAAAATCTCCCCCACAAAATTTATTTTCACAGTCATAACTGTATTAATTGAATTATCTAATGAGGATCCATTACACAAGTAGTTATCATATTCTCAGTGCTTGCTAAAATACAGCACCTATTTGTTGCAGGAGAATTTTTATAAAGGGAACATCATGACTTCTCATATAGTGCATTAGTTACTTCCTCTTACTAATGTATGAGCGCAGTCACTGGCCGCCACTCACCCTTCCACAAGTACATACTCAGCCACACACTCTGTTTCTCTTCAGAACTTATTTTAATAGATTTCAAGCATGGTAAAGTTGCGGGATAGCAGAGTGGGACACTTGTGTGAGATGTAGAATTAAGTTAATCTTTAGCATTACTGAGGAGATCTGCACTGGATTTTTTATTTAAAGTATTCTCTGTCTGTCTCCATTACAACCTATTATAAACATGTTATATAACTAAAGAGTGGGCAATATAGGTCAGAACCAATTAGGAGAACAAAATCCTGATATGTTTGTAACCTTGAATTTCTCTGGAAGCAAGCTATCGAAGCCTGGACTGTTTTTTGGAAGACATACAGAGATGTCATACGTTGAATATGTGGACTCTCTGAACAAGACTTTCCCAATAATTTCCAGAGATTTATGGTGCAATTTTCAGTATGATTGGATAAAAAAATCAAAATATTGAAGAGGAGTCTCGAAGCTGAATGTTTACAAGAGATTTGCTGCAATATATTTCTGAAAGGTGTGCAATGTTCATGATTCTCTCATGTTCTTTCAATGCATTTCAAAAAGTAAAATTAATTTCTTCACTCTCTTCCATTTAATAGATGCACCAAGTGAAACCTGAAGGCACGCAGTGTAGGTTATTTAAGTGATAAAAGATGTATCCAAAAGTTGTTTTTCATCACAACTTTAATGATTTTTTTTTATATTTCCTGCTAGTAATTCAATTGCATTAAGAACACAAAATGATGAAGTCGATGGATTGCCAAATGTATTTCTTCCAGCAGAGATAAATGAAGCACTAATTTAAGTGGGTTTTATAAGATTAAGACAACTTTTTTTCTGTGTGCTGTGTATTACACTTTATCTCAGGAATGTATGCCTTTGATTTTTTTTAAAAAAAATCTGATCCTGCTTATCTTTCGTTCATGAAAGAAACTACCCCCAAATTCTTGGAAGTCATTCCAGTAAAACATTTAACCCCTTAGGACTCCCATTTCCTGTGCAGCTTTTAATTCAGACAGGTTTACTAAGACCTGACATATGTGGTACTAAGATTTTGTAAATTGCTTGTGGAGGTTTGGAAATACAGGAAATCATAGGATTTTTACAGTACATCAGCCCATCGTGTCTGTTTTGGCTGTTTGAGCATTTTAACTTGGTATCAATCTCTTGCCTTTTTGCTATAACTTTATATATTATTTCTACTTAAATAATCATGCAATACCCTCTTAAGTGCCTCAACCAAAAATGCATCCACTACTTTATCAGGTATTGCATTTCCAGACTCTGACTATTTGCTATATGAAAATGTTCTTCTCATTTGCATTTGCTTCTTTTGCAAATCACTTTAAAATTGTGCTCTTTGGTTTTTAGCCTGCTTACAAGCTTGAGCAGTTTCTGCCTATTCCATCCAGACCCTTCATGAATTTGATAAGTTCTAACAAGTGGCCTCTTGACCTTCTAATCTCCAAGGAAATCTATACCAACTTCTCCAGTCTTTCCTCATAACTGAAATGTATTTCACCTGGAACCATTCTGGTAAACTCGTCTGCATTCTCTCCAACGCATTCACATTCTTCCTATGGTATAGAGTCAAGAACTGTGCATAGTATTCAAACTGAGGTCAAACCAATGACCTATATATGTTCATCATCACCTCCAAGTACTCTGTGAGCCTTTTAATGAAGCCTAGAATACTGTATGATTTAGTAACAGCTCCCTGTATCTGTTGTGCAACCTTTAATGATTTGTACATACACATCCAGGTCTTCCTGTTTCTGTATACTCTTCAGAACAATGCCCTTTAATTTATAGAGTCACTGCATATTCTTTGTTCTGATATGTATCACCTTACATGTCTCCATATAGAACTTAATCTGCCAGTTATCAGCCAAGTCCACCAATATGTCAATAAGTTCTACAGTGTCCACTTCACAGTTTTTGATCTTTGCAAAGTTTATGTCATCAACAAATTTTGAAATGGTCCCCTGGACTCAGGCCCTTGGGGAACTCTACTAACGACCTTCTTCCAGCCTAAAAAATACTTATTAATTATTACTCTATTTCCTATTCCTCAGCAATTTTGTATTCCTTTGGTACTCTGTTTTATTCCCTGAACTGTAATTGTCCACACATGCCTGTTGTTTGTCACTGTATCAAATGCCTTTGGCAGTCTATGTACACCATATCAATAGCACTTCCCTGTTCAACCCTCTCTGGAAGCTCTTGAAACAACTCTAGAAAATTAGTTAGATGTGACTTTCCCTTGACCAGTTCTGAGGAAGGGTCACTGGAACCAAAACGTTAACTCTGATTTCATAGATGCTGCCAGACCTGCCGAGCTTTTCCAGTAACTTCTGTTTTTGTTCCATTTTTGTAGCCACTGTTTTTCCTGATAACCTTTGTTATGACACGGGTAAACCCCCCTGCTTAATTTAAACCAGCAAAACAGAAAAGATTTATCACGTGCAGTAACCTGTGAAAATTCGAGAAGCCAAGTAAAAATTTAAAGTAAAAATTAACAACTTTGTTTCTTAAAGTATAACAGAGAATAATTAACTAACAACTATTTGAAACTCATTCTTCTAAACTATCTTTTACGTTCCCTTCTGTAATACTAGTCTTATAAAACCCCCGAGTAAGATTTATCACCATTTCAAATTTCAAAACCAGGCAGCTGTCGAATCTTCCCTTTGTGCCTCAAGGTACAATACACTTTTACACCTTCATAACACCTTCAGTTCCAGCCTATCCAGCCCAGCTCTGTTCTTTCCTCATTTGCTGTTCACAAGTTTATTTATCCTCCTATGGATTGACCAGTATAATTTTCCCCCATAATCATCAACGTCACGATGCAATGTTCAGTGTCCCCTAAATGATCTCCACTTGATCTATTTGGCACAATTTGTTCCTAAGAACCAGGTCTAGCTGTGCCTCCTTTCTCAAAGGACCAGCCACATACTGCTGTAGGAAATTCTCAAGAACACAATCTGGGACATTTGTTCGTTGTATCTTAAATTACTACTATTCTACTCAATGTATGAGTAATTAAAACTCTGACATTGGAACCATTTTATGATGTTTGCACTTCTTTGTGCCTTCCTTGCAGATTTCTTCATCTATGTCTTTATTTCCTGGTGGTCTGTATTACACCAAGCAGTGTAAATGCATCCATCTTAGTCCTTAGCTTATTAATTCTGTCCTTGTACCATTCGAAGCATTGTCTTTCTGCAGTACCACAATGCTCTCCTTAACCAAAACTACCACATCTCCTCCTTTTGTTTTCTTTCCTATCTTCTCTGAACATATTGCACTGAGGAGCATTGAACACCAGATCTGCTCTTCATTAAGCCAGGTCTCTCGATCACCGCAACATCATAATGCCACAAGGCAGTCTCTGTGCCTGTAACTCTCCAATTTTAGTTATTGACTGTACTTTCTGCATTCACGTACATGCAGTATAACCCAGATTTAGACGTGATTACCTTCTCCCTTAATTTTGTAGGTGCAGTCAGATTACTATTCTGTACATTTTGTGCATCTTGATATTATTTTCTAATAATCACTTCTGTTCCCAAAGCCCTGCTGAGTTAGTTTAAACCCTCTCTGACTCTGTCAGAGGTTCCATCATTTACAGGTTTCTACAAATACATTCTAAAATGATGTTAATTATGCAGGCCTGGGAATAACGGATGGAAAATCCATCTACCTACTTTACGATACTCTTCTCACAATTGATCGACACTGTCTGTCAACAATGTTCTACTAGTCTTTTATCCACCAACGTAGCCACTACTAATGGTTTAAAAAAAAGAGCAACAGATCCAGCTGAGAGGAGTAGGGGTCCTCCTGCAAGAAGGAAAGCTTCTTTGTTGTGCTCCTCAAAATGCTGTTTGAACAAATGGCCGGAGTTATGTCCTGCTGAGGTTCAATCCTAGCCATGTGCAACAGCAATGCTTAAAGCAAATAACTGTAGTGCAAAAATAAAGGCAGCTTTCTAAGCAAGAAGATCATCGTTCAAGATTCTGTTCCAACCCTTCAGAGGTAACTGATTTAGCACATACATTAACACCACTGAAAGAGCTACTTTAATTGGTAGTAGATGTAAATGAAATGCTATTATTCTTATTTGTGACAGGGAATTACATTATGGCCCATCAAAGGAATGGAGTTCTATGCATCTAATGCTTTGATTCTATCAAAATATTATGTTTGTAGCTCAATTGGATAAGAGATGACATATTCAAATGAACTGTGAACAATAATCTCAACGAGAAATAAAACAGATTGAATCGGCTTGAATCAATTCATTGAAGAATGTAATTTATCAGAATCTCTGTGTTAAGTCTTAAAAGGACCATCAGTTTAAGAAATGGTACCGCACACATTTTGCACTTTCTTGTTTGTTTTTTCATCTGACCATCACAGCATCAGCTGTCGGTGGTTGTAGGCACTAACATGAAGCATCCTTTTTCTTCCTTTCTTCCTTATTTGTTTATCAAAGAGAAATTCAAAACCTGACTCCTGACAAGTGTCTTATTGGGTAGAAATATCTGATCGCTAGCATCCCAAGAGTATATTTTTGAACCTCGGTATGCTAGTTCAGCCTAAAAATACTTTCATTTGATCTGTTCGGATGGTGAAAAGCATGCTCAATGTAGTTTTTGTCTTTCTTATCCTGAATAATCTTGCGAAAGATACCATCTGCAACAAATATACGATCCCTGTTAATTCTTAACATTTAAAGCAAAAGTGATGTCAATTAATTCAACCTTTCTAATGCAAGTAACAATCACTTCTTAAAATGT
This sequence comes from Chiloscyllium plagiosum, assembly GCF_004010195.1. Classification (NCBI taxonomy): domain Eukaryota; kingdom Metazoa; phylum Chordata; class Chondrichthyes; order Orectolobiformes; family Hemiscylliidae; genus Chiloscyllium; species Chiloscyllium plagiosum. The sequence goes on from NC_057710.1 coordinate 128,124,552, forward strand.
TAAAAATAAGCACAAATTTGACATAAAAATTGAAAATGCTGAAAATACAGAGGTCAGTCAGCAGTTATAAAGAGAAAAGGCATGCTATGAAAATGTAGGTGTAACCGATTATCAGAATTACTTAATCAGATTTGTTCTGACAGTCCTACTGTACATCTGAAATGCTGACTTGCCATTTCCTCTCCAAGATATTGATCAAAATCTGGTAATACTTTCCTATCATTTTTCATTTCTCCAATGTTGCAATAAGTTGCTTCCTTCTTTATGAGCTGAATACTACAACTTTAGATACAGAGGATCTGATTTTTGAAGATTTGAGGACTCCGGTCAAACATGAAGTTGAACTCTTATTTTCATTGATATAGTTGAGCTGCTTCATATTCTGTCACAACTACATTGGTTGGAATGTCTTGTAAAGAACTTTATGGTAATTCCATGAGTTATACAGTATGGAAGCAGTCCAGTTGGCTCAATGAGTCCATGCCAGTATTTATGCTTCACTCAAGCCTTCTGCCACTTTTTCTCATCTAACTCTACCATCAATTCCAACCTTCCCTCACATACTTGTTTACTTTTCTCTGGCATGCGGTTGTAGAAGTTTTACTTTTAAAATTAACCATTAGAAGCAGATGACAAAGCAACATCTAAGCAAAATGAACTGTTTTTTGTTTAAAACAAGTAAGATGGAATCTCAGCCAGAAGATCTGATTAAAGCTACTATTTTCTCAATTACGGTGACAGATTCTGGCAAATCAAAGCGCGAGTCTTTTATATTGCACTGCGTTAAATAATTTACAACAAGTTAGAGACTTTTGAACTGTAACGTCGTGTTTGCAGCTTTGAAAATGAACAATCTGTTGCCCTGACATTGTTACCAGAGTCAATATTGAAATGCTGCCCAGTTCTTCCTAAGCTTGGCTTTGCAGGGATTTTCACACTGGATGCTGCAATTCCAAACAGGGAAGCTGAGCAATCCAGCCCTCAGTTTCACACCTCATCTGAAAGATGGTACCTACTACAGCACTGCACTTCCTCTGTACTGTACTATTGGATGAGAGTGTGACTTGAATGTGTGACCTTCAGATTCTGAGATTCAGAGATGAATATTACAATTAAGCCCTTTTGTTATAAATGTTCATAGATACAAGGGAGCTCTCATAATGACTGGGATCACAGAATACTTATGAGAGATTTGCATTATTTATACTTCTGGCCCCTGATGTAGGGTCTACCGTACAATGGTCATCATGCATTTTATCAACCAGGTATCAGTGACGTTTGGATGATATTCTGGCTCTTTCTTTGCTATAGAAGAAGGAATGACAAGCAATCTTACAAACAAAGTTAATGGCTTCTATTGTATTTTCAGGCATGACCAGGAACTGAGACTAAAAATAGCAAACTCACTTGTTAGACTGTGCTCAGCCTCAGCACTTGTACATTGCTCAGCGTGCAGTAAAGCTGCAATTAATTACTAATAGGCAGCCTTAATAGCTTTCAGACCACTACTGGCAAAATCATAACTGCGGGGACAAGAGTGTGACTGTTTTCAGCTGTCATCACTTATTCAGTGGCCCAGATCTCAACATTAAAGAAAACTGAAACTGAACTTAAAAGTGTGTGCAGACCCATTAGCAGTTTTAGCACCAGCAGGTTCTTTGGTGTCTGGAGGGTGACTGCCATGATTAGGGACCACATAGGTCACAAGAGAGACAGTGTTAAGTTTCAGCAGATGTGAGATTTGTTCACTTACAGCAAATTGAACCTCGCAGTGCCTGTCTTGGAATCTTCAACCATCATTTGAGTCCATTGGTAGCAGCAGGCTTCTGGGTGTAATTATTAGTGATTTGTGATACATATAAGTTTAAAATGGAAAACTTGTGTGTTTGAGACAATGCGGTCTCTTTATTTGGTTGGCCTGTGACTCTACACAGATTGTGGTTTTGAAATGATCAAACACAATGGATACCTGACATGTGAATGGAACAAAAGATCACCTCTAACCAGGTTTGATGGATTTTAAAGGTTGGGAGTCAACAGCAGCTCTATGTTGCCACAGTGACCAAGCTAGTAAAACTAAAGAAAAACATTTTAGCGTGGAAATTCGGGAACCCCTGCTCTAGTGCTGTCGGGCAAGACTTCAATCTAATATGACTGCCCTCATCCTGACCCCATCATAAACCCTGGGGATGTAATCATTTGAATAATAGAGGCAGGCAGCCACACCATTAACTATGGCCACTAGAGCATCTGGCTCAGTAGAGCCAGAGAATTTTAAAACAACATGTTGTAGCCCCTTTGGGGAGAAGTAGGGAGTTCACCTCAACTAAGACTCCCAATTAAAACTGTTTGAATGCTGTAATACCCTTGTGCCATACAGATGAGCTATAGTGAATCCATTGTTTATTTTCTCCATAGTATGAGAGAGTGTAATGTTCACAGAATTTATTGTTTATTTGCTTATTTATTTATTTTTTTTTTCTTTCTTTCATGTTTTTCTTCCCTCTATGAGTCTATACCCTTGATTAGGGGATAATAGGAAGACAACTTCTTTCTGGAACCCTCTCTCACATAACGACAATGCCAACAGAAGGTGCACATTTTAGTTTCACTCTTTGCACTTCTAAGGGAAGCCCAACTTCTTTGCATCAAACAGAAGAATATGTAGAAATAACTGTGAATAAACAGGGAAATATAAAGCATATGTGAGATGTGTAATATGTTTTGGGAAGGGGTTGTTTTGACTTGCGTACTGCAATTCCTGTTGTTTCTAATCTACATAAATCACTTTGATATTTAAAACCAAATGTATACTTGTTAAATGTGATGACAGCACTGAAATTGGGACAATAGTGGACATTGGAAGGCACGGTCAAAAATCAAGTCTGCACAGAGGCCTGAATCATGTTTTTTGGCTGAGACTGAGTTGTGTTGAGATATATCTTACCAAACTTGGCTATTCATTACCCACCATACCTTTAGGGCGTCTCTCATACCTGAGTCTGCCTCCCTATCTTCCTACACTCCATTAATCATGCAGCAGATACCTTGCAATATGTTGGCATATTGTTTCCCTGCCATCTATAAAAGCCCTGAACAGTTCTCTGATGTTTACCCAGCACATGGCAAACACTGGTGCCCTGCTTTGCAGGCAGGGTCATGGACATCCTGCTGGATGAGGTGGTGCTAATGTGAGGGTTACTCTTTACTGCTCCCCCCACCCTCTTCCGGACCAGCAGTAGAAGCAACGACACAAGACCACTCAATGTAGACTCTCAAATAACTAGAGGAATACCCAGAACTGAAGATCAATGTCTTGCTCCACTCTGCCCGCACGTGTCACCATCTTCTCTCTGATGTCTCTCTCTCTGTCTGCGACTGTATACATCTCTACCAAAACACATACTCCACCACCCTGATTGTTTCTTGCAACATCTTCCCAACTGCTTTCACCCACATCAGCCAACACCACTAACTCTGCATGCCCTCTGCACTGCCCACTCACTCACTTGGGATACCTTTCCACTTGCACCAGGAATGACACCTGTACCATCCACTTTCACCTCCCTTGGTACCTGCTACTGTCTCACTCCATGAGGAAAATAGCCCCCAGTGGGGCAGAAAGAGTCCACATGGTTAGTGCGCTGCCCATTGTTTGGCTCCTCATTTACATGGGGGGGAATCATGATTGCGATCACCCAGAGGCGAGTCTGGACTGGTATTGGAGGCTGCCTTGATTTTCTTTCTCAGGCACCCCACCATAAAGGCTATCCCCACTGATGTGACTGAGACCTGGTGATGACTATGCAAAGCTTCCTGGCTTGGTGTCTGCACTAAATGACACGGTAAGGCAGCAGTAACATAGCACTGGTATTGCTGAGAGGGGGGTAAGTGGGAAAAAAAAAAGACATTACAAGGTAGGGATGCTCTGAGGACGTCTAGGTTGAGTCAGAGTGAGTGTTGCGAAAGCAAGTGAAGAGCCTGAAGATTCAGCATGATACATTGAAGTGAAAAAGAATCCTTTGTAAATGGATCAGCCATGAGTGTTTTTAGAGCATATCGAATGCAACTCTTGGTGGATATGTGGTGTGTGTGGCTGGTTCCTATGGAGTGTGCCCATTTTCCAACAAGGAGGTGGAGCAGAACTAGCAGTGCGCTGAATCTGCCTCCTACCCATTCTTGCTACCTTGTCAAGTTTTTCCCAATGTCTTATTTGACAGGTTTGGTAAGATGAGAGTTCCGAACATTCATGAAGTGAGTTGTGCCATTAACAAGATGTTTCACAAGTAATAATGGCCATTGATTGGCATATTGCCACTGCCTGACAAAAAAAAAACTTGTCATGCTGCCTGTGAAAATGTGAGATGAGTTTCTCTGCATTTGTCACATCTTGCCATAGCCCAGGGCACTCAGACTCCTATAGGATTCCACTCAGAGAATTATTAAACAGTATTTTCTCATGAAAAAGTATAATGTATATGATAAGTGAGATTGATCTGTCAGAGTTGAAAAATTACATAAATGGAAGTTATATATCTATTACATTCAGTGCTGGTAATTTGAAAAATCTGTTGTGCAATGACCAGAATAGTACTATCTCAACAGAGATTTTATGATCATAAGACACATGAGCTGAAGTAGGCCATTCAGCCTTCAGAGTCCGCTCCATGAGATCATGATTAGAGTGGTGCTGGAAAAGCTCAGCAGATCAGGCAGCATCTGAAGAGCAGGAAAATCGATGTTTCGGGCAGGAGCCCTTCATCAGGAATGAGACTGGGAGCCTTGGGGGTTGGGGGGAATCGGGGGGTGGATCGGAGGGCGGATCCGGGGGGGGGGAGATAAATAGGAGCGGTGGTGGGGCTGGGCAGAAGGTCTGCTGTGCTTTTCCAGCACCAGTCTAATCTTGATTCTAATCTCCAGCATCTGCAGTCCTCACTTTTGCCTCCATGAGATCATGGCTGATCTAATACTTCTCACCTCCACTTTCTTTCCCTTTCCCATAATCCTTGATTCCCTTAATGTTTAAAAAGTTGTCTATCTCAGCCTTAAATATTCTCAATGACCCAATTTCACCAATCCTCTATGATAAGGAATTAAACATATTCATATCCCTTGAGAAACAAAATTCCTCCTCATCTATGTCTTAAATGTGTGATTCCTTATTCTGAGATTATGCCCTCTGATCCTTACATCCTTAGAAGGGGAAACAACCTTTCCTCAAGTATGCTGTCAAGTCATCTAAGATTCCTATATGTTTCAATAGAGTTGTCTCTTATTCTTCTGTATTCCAATGAGTATAGGCCTAATCTACTCAGACTCTCCCAGTAAGACACTATTTCTGTGCTCGGTATCAATCTAGTGAACCTTTTCTAGACTGTCTCCAATGTCCCTTAGACAAAGGACTCAAAGCTGTACACAGTCTTTTAGCTAGAGCTTTGTACAGTTTTAGCAAATCCTCCCTACTTCTATTATTCATTCCCTTTGAAATAAAGGGGGACATTACATTTGCTCTCCCTGTTACCCACTGAAATTAGATGCTGGCTTTTTCTGATTCATGAATGAGGACTGCTAAATCCCTATGTTCTATAGCTTTCTGGAGTTTTATGTCAATTAAATAATATTCAGTTCCTCTATTTTTCCTGCCAAAGAGCATAACCTTGCATTTTCCCAAATATATCCATCTGCCAAGTTTTTGCTCACTCAAGTTAATCTGTTTATACCCCTCTGCCTGTCATCCTCATCACTTGGCCTTCCTGACTATTTTGTATTGTAGCACATTCGCTTGCCTCATCCAAGTCATCATTATATATTGTAATTAATTGTGGTCACAGTACTGATATTCGTGGCAACACAGGTTGTTATCCTGAAAAATGCCTCCTTATCCCAACTCTGTCTTCTATTAGTTAGCTAATTTTCAGTGTAATATAGCATGATTAGATTCCCTACAATGTGGAAACAGGTCATTTGGCCCAACAGGTCCACACCAACCCTCTGAAGAGTAACCCACCCAGACCCATTCCCTTACCCTATCTTTACCCCTGACTAATGTACCTAACACGCAATATAGCATGACCAATTCACCTGACCTGCACATCTTTGGATTGTGGGGAGAAACCCACGCAGACAGTGGAAGAACGTGCTAACTCCACACAGTCACCTGAGGCGGGAATCGAACCCAGGTCCTTGTCACTGTGAGGCAGCAGTGCTTACTACTGAGCCACCATGCTGCCCATGATTTCTATAGATCACACATCATTGAAAACAATAGCAGTGAGTTTCCTTGGTGAAGCACACTGAACTCCTTGGGCTGAGTACGTACTGGAAAACTGGGTGGGTTCGAGTTCACCTTCGTACAGGGGGCCAGTCAATTTCTCTGTAGTATGCTTGGTCACAGACCCAGGAAAATTGTTCACAGATTATAAATGAGCTGTATTGTGATCAGCATTGGTCATCCTATTGTGGCCTTGTGGCATTTTAAACTGAAAGCCCAACATCTGATTGGCCAGATAGTGCCAACATAAATAAATAAATATTGAAAGTACAAACCTTGCTGTAAGCCATGTTGGTGTGGGAGTAAAACATTTGGTTTTCAGAACATTTAAAGGAATTTTGGCACTTGAAGATTCATAGCCACGTGGAGAACTGAAATACTTGAAGCCTTTAGAAATCATTTAATTTTATTTCAATTTTCCAAAATCTATAAGGGCTGTGTGTAAAGGTTGTGCAGTGGATACTTTCCACTAATGTGCTGATTTAGATAATGAACATGACTGTTGTATGAAAGAGTCGAGAAGTGGGTGCTGGAAAAGCACAGCTGGTCAGGCAGCATCTGAGGAGCTGGAGAGTCGACATTTCGAACATAAGCTCTGCTCGAAACATCGACTCTCCTGCTCCTTGGATGCTGCCTGACCGGCTGTGCTTTTCTAGCACCACACTGATCTCCTGCATCTGCAGTCCTCACTTCCTCCCTGTTGTATGAAAGAGTTGGATTACCCTTTTTGGCTCCTTAGGGCATGCTCCATCCATGATACCAGTGAGCCAGACCTGGCAGGAGATTGCAATGAGGCTAACAGCTGTGTGATAGCGTCCTTCAAATGCAGGGACAGATGGGAGAAAAAATGGCATGTTGTAAGGAATCTGTCAAGGCGAGACTACTGCATAGTAACAGGTACCTATTAAGTGACTCAGAATTGCATGCCAAACAGTGTTTACCATCAACCTGTCTCTGATTTACTGCTCACCATTGCCAAGCCCTCACACACTTTTATTTTGTAAGAACTCTCATGTACCTTTACTTCAAAGTGTCGGGGAAGTGCTCCAGAGGCGCATATTTACATAGTAAAGAGTAAATTCGAACCAGATATTGAGAGCAAATTATTTACTCAAAGAATTATAAATGTTTGGCAAAGTTCGCAGTCAGGCTGACAGAGACAAAACATTAGGGGTATTTATTTAAAATGCAAGCAAATGTTAACATGGGATACTAGAAGAATGAATTTTAATTGTTTGATTTTTCTTTGTTCATAATAACACCCAGTTAATATGACAATCCTTCTTTACTTGCTTACTGTGTGGAAGATCCCCAAAATGGGGAGCAACATTAAATATGTTGAAGGGGAAAGTCATGTTAATATATTTACAGCAGAGTCTACACCATATTCCAGGTGTAAGGGGCATGGATTTTCTCATAGATATATCACTTTATTTGCTTTCAAGCAAGGATTAATGATGAACTAAGGGATTTTGCAGGTGCATATAAATCAAATTACTCTTGCAGTAATGCATTAAAGGAAATTGTGTTTTTTGTGAAATTAGAGGTGGCAGGTTTTGCAATTATTAAGTGGTTGTATGGTTGGATGTCACTGTTGAAAGATTTCCCATCATCTTCATCAAATGCATCGTTACTCCAACATAATTGTTAGTGATTTCCCATTTTAAACAAATGGTCAATTATTTATTTTGAGTTTTAAAAGCTGGTAGTTAATTGTAGCTGCAAAGTTTTACTTTGTAAACTTCCTTTATTCATAACAGAAATAATTCCACAGTGGTCAGTATCCCATCACCAGGTCACCCTTTATTTACAGGTGGAGAGTCCTTGACACTGATCCAGCTCCCTCAGAGCCAGCTGTCAGTGTGAACAGAACCCCTTCGACTCCTGTTTTTTTTTCTTTTTTCTTTTCGTTTTTAATTTAACCCCCACACTACCGCCTAACTGCGATAGTGCTTATTTTTTCCCCAGCACCCAAGGTGTGTGTGTGCAGGTGTGAGACACAGTGAGAGACACAAGGTGTACGAATCTTTATTCAATTTCCACCACCAGGAAGATAGGAAAACACCCGAGTGGCCAGTGACAAGCACTGCCCAGACTCCTGTTTATATCTGTCAGCCAGGGCTCCCTGATTGGAGCAGATTAAAACCCCAGTGAAAGAATTCATATTCTGAGGTCCAACTGGCTGACCTCATTACAATAATTAAAATAACCATAGACAAAGATATGATTCTTTGGGATTTAAAACCCTGGATCAATTCACTGTCCTATACCTTACTGCTAAATCAGAAAGGATATAATGTAATTCACAGTGAATGATTCCCAGTGAGCATTCATCTACAATTGATGAGCAGATTTTTAAATATGGGGAATCCTTTGACAACCAATGAGATTTGACTAATTTTGCTGGAATGAAATACTTTGTTCTGTTGTATGACACTGTGTTTCAGTGGGCAGTCTCAGCCTCTGATGGTGCATATTATAAAGTTGGATGAGTGCCACACTTGATGCTTGAGCAATTATTTTGATTAGCAATTAGATTAATGCACAGTACGTACTCAAATTACCAAGATGTGCTGCCAGTGGATGGCAAGAAGTCACAAAATTGTGCTGCTGGACCTAAACCTAAACATAGACAAACAGGCATTCAGTTGCAATCTGGCTGCTTTAATAGAGGGCTTCAGCAGACTGAAGTATCTGGGGATTTTTCTAGATTAGTGATTAAATCTCGCAGCACGGTAGCTCAGTAGTTAGCACTGCTGGCTCGCAGCACCAGGGACCCGGGTTCGATTCCAGCCTCGGATGATTGTCTCTGTGGAGTTTGCACATTCTTCCCATGTCTGCGTGGGTTTCTTCTGGATGCTCCGGTTTCCTCCCACAGTCCAAAGATGTGCAGGTCAGATGCATTGGCCATGGACAATTGCCCATAGTGTTAGATGCATTAATCAGAGGGAAATGGGTCTGGGTGGGTTACTGTTTGGTGGGTCGCTGTGGACTTGTTGGGTTGAAGGGCCTGTTTCCACACTGTATGGAATGTAATCTAAGCTGAAAAAAATCCTCTCGTTTAGAAATTTACAATGTAGATTATATTGAACATTAGATTTCATTGTTAGAACTTAAATTTTTCATTATTTTTATTTTATATTTTGTCACCTTGGTCTGGAGCTGTGAACTGGGAACTATGAACTAAAGTTGACTTTCGGACTGTGGGTGACAGCTTGCATTAAAAGGAAAACCAACCAAATAAGCTTTTGGTTATTAATGAGACCAACTCTGGAAATTAATTATAGTTTGGTTCCTGATCAACAGGTTCTGCAGATGCCTTGTCACTGGGGAAGAGCATTATGTTTAAACAAATAACAAAAATTGACAACTAATGAGGTTAGAAGCTGGGAATTGGTTCCAACAAGCCTGGACATGACCTTATGCTTAATGGCAGATATAGAACAGAAACCTCGTTGAGGAGATGATTAGTCTGTCAGGGACTGGTCAGGGAATTGGGTTTTGGACTGTGTTTTCTGTTAAAAAAAAGATTCAGATGTTGATGATACAGAATGAAGATTTTGAAAGTTTTCTGCCTAACCTCCCATAATTATTTCTTTGAAGCTCAGAGAAGAGAATATCTGAGTGAACTGTAAAGGTGACCTTGATCGATATCTTCAGAAAATGAATCCAGAAACTATCACCTATACCTGTGGAACAACACATTGTGAAAACCATTTAAGTAATCTGGCCAATTTTTTCATTTTCTCCTTTATCCCTTAACTTTATCCCTCATCTGTTTTGTGAATGGGGCTGAAAAGAAAGGTTTTTGGGTTTATAGACCAACAAGATAACTTTGTTGTTTAGATTAGATTCCCTACAGTATGGAAATAGGCCCTTCAGCCTAACAAGTCAACACTGACCCTCCGAAGAGTAACCCACCCAGACCCATTTCCATACCCTGTATTTACTCCTGACTAATACATCTAACACTCTGGGCAATTTAGCATGGCCTATTCACCTGACCTGCACATCTTTAGATTGTGGGAGGAAACCCATACAGACACTGGGAGAATGTGCAAACTCCACACAGACAGTCGCCTAAGGCAGGAATCGAACCTGGGTCCCTGGCGCTGTGAGGCAGCAGTGCTAACCACTGAGCCACCGTCAAGTTATTGAATTGGTAATAGATTGCTAAGTCTTTAAGAGTGCCAACGTTTGTTATTATTCACAAATCTGGGATTGGTTATTTAAAAAGTCTGGTTAGAAACTATTGGGGTCAATTTTGAGAGTCTTTGAAAGTTTTAATTTTACTATGTTGTGAATACAGAGGTAGAAAGGTTGTTATAGTTCAATTGTCTGTCTCTACATCCTAATATCATGCAGCAATCCTCATGAGCCATTGGATGTTGGATTTCCCAGGGTTGGAGAAGTCCGATTGATCAAGATTAAATCTGAAACACAATTAAAATCTAAGGCATGCAGTCTTGTTAAAATATTTGAATGAACAACCTTCTGACTGCATGCAGGTTGCTAGCCTGTTCATTGAAATAGTGTGCTGTTGAGAAGGATTGGATTTAGGTTTAAAGTGTTTACTTACTAGTGGGTGATCTGACCAAAATCTAACATTACATTCATGGATAAAGGAAAAGTACTGAAGATGTTGGAAAAACATGAAACGAACATAAAAAAATGCTGGAGGAACTCAGTGGGTCTGCAGCATCTGTGGAGAGAGAAACAGACTTAATATTTCAAACCTTGTAACAGTTTTCTTCTTAACTCATGTAACCTGTTCCCTTCTATGTGACTAACCCACTTGATGTATTCTCTTCAGTTTCTCCGAAACAAGTTCATTTACATTTGCTGCTCATGTGATCTCTGTTTGAATAGTGTCTACCATATGAAATAGGGAGCACTGTAGGAAAACCTTCATTGTTGTATTCTCTCTGCATAGAGAAGTATCTGTTGGTGTATCCCTGTACAATTGAGCTTTGCCCTGGTTTACAATTAACTGGCCCATTTTAAATAGGATCCAACCACTGTGTACACATGGTTCATATTTCCTGAGCCAGCATGGATTCCCTTTTACTTAATCATTTTGAAATCCGTCTGCCTTTCCTCAGCTCAGCACTTACTGTATTCAGTTTGTTTTCATCTTATGAACTTTAGTTATTCTAATCACCTGGCCACATCTGGGTACCACCAGGACGTTTCATAATAAGTACGTCCCACAGTATGGTGTTTGAGAAGAGTGGGGAACCCAGAACAAATTGTGATGAAGCTTTATGGACTATTTTGACATGCTGAAATGTCACAGTTGACCGCACAACGTTTTGTTATGTGATGACCTATTTTGTATAGGTAGAGTTCTGGAACATCATGTTCTTCCTGTTTTCCTTTTGTGAAATGTTTCTTTTCCTTTTGCTTCTCCTTTCCTGCCCTTGCCTCAATATATTTTAGTGTGCAATGCTTATGCTGAAATGTCACAGTTGACCGCACAATGTTTTGTTATGTGATGACCTATTTTGTATAGGTAGAGTTCTGGAACATCATGTTCTTCCTGTTTTCCTTTTGTGAAATAAATGTTTTTTTCCTTTTCTGAAATGTTTCTTTTCCTTTTGCTTCTCCTTTCCTGCCTTTGCCTCAAAGCAATAACTCATTGTTGGGTTATATTTTAGTGTGCAATGCTTAGCTCCGTGTCTTGCCCAGACAGTCATTCTTCATATATAAGCAAAACTGAGAGTGTGAACTGTTTATTCAATGACTGGAGGCAATTGTAACCAACACAAACCTGCCTTTTTTTTTTGATTTCTGTGTAATTGTATTTCAAATAGGAATTTCTGGATAGTTAGAAAGAAGAGGAATTCTGAGAAAATTTCTTCCTTCTCCCCAACCCATCCATCCCAATCAGTATTGCTGAAGCCAATTTTAATGGCTTTGCCAATACGTCAACTGATCGAATATAATTCAGCATGCAAGGGCGGCACAGTGGTTAGCACTGCTGCCTCAAAGCGCCAGAGACCCGGGTTCAGTTCCCACCTTGGACAACTGTTTGTGTGGAGTTTGCACATCCTCCCAGTGTCTGCGTGGGTTTCCTCCGGGTGCTCCGGTTTCCTCCCACAGTCCAAAGATTAGATTAGATTCACTACAGATGTGCAGGTTAGGTGAATTGGCCATGCTAAATTGCCCGTAGTGTTAGGTGAAGGGGTAAATGTAGGGGAATGGGTCTGGGTGGGTTGCTCTTCGGAGGGTCGGTGTGGACTTGTTGGGCTGAAGGGCCTGTTTCCACACTGTAAGTAATTTAATCTAATTAGGAATTAAAATTGGTACCAACTTGACTTAGTGAAGCATTACTTTAACTAGCTGGGGTACGTGAAGGGCATGTGTTTTGCAAAGCCAGTTAATTAGTCTTTTACAGTGGACTATCAATTTTAACATTCATCATTTGAGTTCAATACCCTTGGAGTAAAAATGTTTTTTTTAAATGAATGTTGATCTAAAGTGGCTGCTTTGATCACCCAACAAGCCCAGGCAGCATGCATGGAATATAAAACAACCTATGAACCACATGCCTCAGAATTACAATTTTAATCAAGAAGAATTGAAAGTCAGTTTAACATCAAGAAATTGGCAACTCTTGATTCACTCACACTTGCACAATAACTTCATATATTGGGGTTGAAAAATGTGGTATTCAATTTGGGAAAGATAATAGACGATAAGAAAAAGGAGCCAAATTAATCCATTTGGCCCATCAAGTCTGTTCTGCCATTCGAACTGATATGTTTCTCAAGCTCATTCATTGCCTACTTCCCCTTATAATCAGGAAGCTATCAATCCCTGTCTTAAATACACTCAATGACTTGGTCTCCCCAGCTCTCTGCAGCAATGGGTTCAACAAATTAACTACGCACTGGCTGAAGAAATTCCTCCTCATCTAGGTTTTGAAGGGTCTTTCCTTCACCCTGAGGCTATTCCCTTGGGTCCTAGTCTTTCTGACCCGTGGAAACATCTTCTGCACGTCAATTCTATCCAGGCAATTCAGAATTCTGTAAGTCTCAATCAGATCCTCCCTCATCCTTCTAAACTTCATTGAGTATCGTTCGAGAGTCCTCAACCGTTCTTCATATGACAAGTCCTTCATCCCCAGGATCATTCTTGTAAATTTTCTCTGAACCCCTTGCAAGGCCAGCACATTCTTCCTTAGTTATGGGGCCCAAAACTGCTCTCGATATACCAAATGTGGCCTGAACAGAACCTTACACACCCTCAGCAGTATGTATCTGCACTTGTATTCTAGCCCTCTAGAAATGAATGTGAACATTGCATTTGACTTCCTAACTGCTAAGTGAACCTATATTTTAATCTTAAGATTACCAAAGCCTTTCCCTGTTTAGAATATAGTCTATGCCTGTATTCTTCCTGCCAAAGTGCATAATCTCACCATTTCCCACATTCTATTCCATCCGAGACTTCTTTGCCTACTGTGCTAACCTGTCCATGAGCTTCTGCATCCTCCACTTGCTCAACATTAACTGTCCCTCCTCCTATCTTTGTGTCATCTGCAAACCTAGCAACAATACCCTTAGTTCGTTCATCCAGATCATTAATGTAAAATGTAAATAGTTGTGGTCCCAACACTGACCCCAGCGGATCACTAGTTACCAGCTGCCATCCTGAAAATGATTCCTTTATCTCCATTCTCTGCCTTCTGCCAGTCAGCCAGAGAAAGTGAGGACTGCAGATGCTGGAGAGTGTGGCACTGGAAAAGAACAGCAGGTCAGGCAGCATTCGAGAAGCAGAAGAGTTGATGTTTTGGGCATAAGCCCTTTATCAGGAATGTGGGGATGGGGGGAACGGGTAGGTGGGAAGGAAGGTGGACAGGTCAAGGAGGGTTGGATCTGGGATGAGGTGGGGGGGTGTTTCGACGCTAGTGAAGTCAACATTGATGCCATGTGGTTGAAGGATCCCAAAGCAGAAGATGAGGCATTCTTCCTCCAAACATCAGGTGGCTTGGATTTGGCGGTAGAGGAGGCCCAGGACTTGCATGTCCTTGGTGGAGTGAGAGGGGAAGTCATCGAACGCAGGATGGTGGGGATGTTTGGAGTGTGTGTCCCAGAGATATTCCCTGAAACGCTCTGCAAGTTGGTGTCCTGTCTGCCTGATGTAGAGGAAACCACATCGAGAGCAACGGACACAGTAGATGAGGTGGGTGAATGTGCAGGAAATTCTCTGCTAGATGTGAAACAAGATCTTTTCCAGTGCCACACACAGTCCTCTCTATGCCATACCTTGTCCATGGGCTCTAACACTCCCCTGCAACACCTTGTCAAAGGCCTTTTGGAAATCCAAATAGATCATGTTCACTGGCTGTACATGGTCTAATGCTCTTGTTACCTCCTCAAAGAATTCTAACAGATTTGTCAGGCGTGACCTACCCTTGACGAAGCCATGCTGACTCAGCCATATTTTAGCCTGCACTTCCAAGTACTCTGCAATCTCCTTCTTATTCATGGACTCTAAACTCCTACCAGTAACTGAGGTCAGGCTAATGCCTCCAGTTACCTGTCTTCAGCCTCCCTTCCTTCTTAAATAGAGCTAAACTCATTTGATTGAGACGTGATAACAATGTGCTAAAAGGGACGAAAAACAAAATAAACAAATGATTTGTCGTAACTGACCGAGAGGAAGTTTAAAAAAAAAGAGGGTAACAATTTGCCATTTGTTTGATGAACCTTAATTGAAGTCCCACATGTAAAATCATTGTTGATTACATGTTGGAACAAGCTATATCTGCTGTGTTGTATTTGTTGTATACTCACTGAATTCTGATTTGTTTTTGCAGCCTAAATATATATATGGCCATTGTTGGTATCCCATTAAATTAGTCTGAGTATTTTTGCATTGTCATCATTAGACAGGTGATTCCCTGATCCATATTTGCCATGTAATCCTTGCTTCCAATTTTTGTCTGTGTATAAACCACTCATAACATGAATAGAACATTGCCTTTTCTCTCACTTATTTCATGGAGCATTGTAAGGCATATGTCATCTGGCTCTGCTGCATATAAATATTTAATTGCTCAAGTTTCTTCATTGCACATGCTTTACTGATGTCAGGAATCCAAACTCAGTCTCGCTGGATCTGGAATTTATTGGAGGTCTTCATTTATGAAGACTGATGTGAAAAATGTATTTAACACATCAGCCATTTCCTGATGCCCCATAATATTTCCATCCAGTTCACCCATTGAAGAGACTATTTGATCCTTGACACAGTTTTATCTATTCCTTTGTAGAATTGTTCTTAAGTTGCTTTTCATTGGCTTCATATATGTTATATTCATACTGTGGTTTAGCATTATGTGACATTTACGTAGTCCACAGGCTTTACCATTTTTGATTTAGAGTCATAGGGTCATGTAACATGGAACCAGACCCTTCGATCAACCAGTCATAGAGATGTACAGCATGGAACCAGACCCTTCGGTTCAACCCGTCCATGCCGACCAGATATCCCAACGCAATCTAGTCTCACCTGCCAGCTCCCAACCCATATCCCTCCAAACCCTACCTATTTATATACCCATCCAAATGCCTCTTAAATATTGCAATTGTACCAGCCTCCACCACTTCCTCTGGCAGCTCATTCCATACCCGTACCACCCTCTGCGTGAAAAAGTTGCCCCTTAGGTCTCTTTCATATCTTTCCCCTCTCACCCTAAACCTATGCCATCTAGTTCTGGACTCCCTGATCCAGGGAAAAGACTTTGCCTATTTACCCTATCCATGCCCCTCATAATTTTGTAAATCTCTATAAAGGTCACCCCTCAGCCTCTGACGCTCCAGGGACAACAGCCCCCAGCCTGTTCAGCCTCTCCCTTTAGCTCAAATCCTCCAACCCTGGCAACATCCTTGTAAATCTTTTCTGAACCCTTTTAAGTTTCACAACATCTTTCCGATAGGAAGGAGAACAGAATTCCTGTTCCTTTCAAAATAATTAATTGCTTCCTGCTTAATACTGACTTATTAAGCACTAGATTCTTGCTTAAAGTCTTTTTTGTCATTACTTTCTATATTGTCTCAAGAACCTAACACATCAAACACCAGTCTGTACAAGATAGATCCAATCATCATGTTTTTGTTTGAGTAACTCTTTGGTCCCTCTCTCGGTCTGTCAGACCATCCATCCCTTTTCCCACCTCTCTTGATGTCTGTTTGATTTTCATATCATTCCTAATTCTCTCAATGCATGCAATTTAAGAAAAACTATTTGGCTTTCTTATCAAAGTTAGAGAACAAAGTAAGATTTCATCGGATGCCTTTCAGTCGGGCTGCTTATTTTTATTTGATATATTGCCTTGAAGCAGCCGTGTCTTTATTGTATATACATTAAATGGAATTTATTGTGATAGATCATCTCTCTGCAGCACACAAACATAATTTGTGTGATAACAGATGGATAAATGTTTTATCATAAACCATCATCTTAAGTTACCTTGATTTTTATTGTTTTTGGTGTGGCAAAGACAGGGATAAATAGAATTTCTCAAAGATTGAATTATAAAGCTTCTTTGGGTGGATGCACATTAGTTAAGCCTAATGAAAATGTATTTAGGACATGTTGAGACCAGGAATAAATGTATTTGAAATCATCATTGACTTTAAAAGGAAGGTATTCCGTTTTCACAGGTAGGTAAGCAGGTATAGACATGTCAAGCCAGCACGGTAGGTAGCCCATCGCTCCAGGTTGGCTGCTCCTTTTTCTCTCTTTCCTCGTCTTTTTCTTTCCTTCATTTTCTGACATTGTGGGAAAGCCAGAGCGGTACTGAGCAGGTCATCGGCAGGAGTGGTGCCCAGAGCGGGGACTCCTGGCCGAAGTGTGGGGGCTCCTTGAGGCCCAGGACATCTGGCAGAGACCTTCCCGAAGCCCTGGAGCTGTGTTTGAAGACAGAGGATGAACTCTATTTATGTAATTTCTTTTGCAACTCAGGGGTTCTGGATTGTGGCAACAAAACTTTTTTTTAACTGTATCTTTCTAAATATATGTGACAATAAATAACTCAATAATCTAGTATTCTGTGGAAATTTTTTTTTGTGTCTGTTCTTTCGGCATCTTTTAATGTTCTACTCACTGTTTGTTGTTCCTTGCGGCACTATAATGAGTTACCGTTTCTGGGCTGATTTTAGTTATGTGTATACGTTAGAAAGCTTAAAGGAGAGCAGTTTTAAAATATTAAAGTGAAATATTTGACCTACTGGTCAAGTTTGATACTTCAAACTTCTGATTAAATACATCTGGTAACTAACTGTACTTGGGTAAATAACTTGATTTTCACAATATTTTACTCAATTATTAGAACCATGCATTCAGAATTAGAAACATTATTCTGTTCTGGAATATTTTGGAGCTTTTTTTTTAAGAGTAATGGAACATACTCTGAAAGGTGAATCATTGAAGTTGAAAATTGTGGCATTTTGTTTGTTTCATTTCATAGCGTATCGAAATAAAACATTTCAGAAAATAAGTGAGCACTCTATGAATTTTAGTTGTGGTTTCGTTTGTGGGGACAGCAGTAAACCCTGAATAGGAATAACCACCTAAAGTTCATTATTAGGAATGAATGTAATAAATACACAGGTTATTTTTGGAATTTATTTGCTGTTACTATCAAAGAATATTTGCATATCAGGCATTAGATTAGATGGAATCAGTGATACATTAAGAAATATTGAATAGAAAATTAGCTTCAGGGACTAACCTGGGGTACATTCTATATTTTAAAATTTAGTAATGTTTAAACTGCTTTTAAAAACATTAAAAATAGAACTTTAACTTGTCTCAAAGTAAAATTTTACTTTGACATCTGAATGGATAATATTGGGGCTCATTTTGCTGGTAATTAATACCAAACATGCAATAAAGGAATGAGCAATGCATACATTAGACTGCTGTTGCCTTTTTAAAAGAAAAATAGTGGATATATGTGTGGAATTATATCTAGTTTGCAAAGAGCAAATAGTTCAAAGTGAAACTTTGATCCAGCTATGAAGTGACTGAGGGAAATCTTTCTTTATGCAAAGTTTTCCCAAAGCTCTGATCTCCCTGTTTGATCCAAAAAAAAAGTTAAGACTAGAGGAGAAAGTGTACACCCTGGCCATGCTGTGCTCCCTTGATGTGCCGAAGCAGCAGCAGCTCCCTTCTGTCATTCTGTAGACTGCTCTCTGTTTTACTGATGGTTATCTGTCTTGTATGCAGGTGAGCGCCCCTACCAGTGTCCCTACTGTGACAAAGCTTTCAGCAAGAATGACGGATTAAAGATGCACATTAGAACGCACACACGGGTAAGAGGAGATCAAGTTTCTGCTTTTTTTTCTTACCTCTAAGTAGTGAAAGCAATTGCTGAAATAAAGTGTACAGGTAAAGTTAATCAATTTGAATGAAAACAGCACTGTTAATTTTTATAATTTTTTTGGTATAACCTACTCTGCTTCTCACTTTCCCAATAATTTCTCCTTTTTGAGGGCATGGTCATGACACTGTGGCACCAACTTACTCAATATTGTGCACCAAACCGCTGCAACAAGGAAATGGAAATGAACGCAGAATTTTACAGGAGTAAGAACATAGCAAAATGCTGGATCAAACAGCAAGCAATACTTACAAAATCAAGAGGTCAATAACATGATGAATTTGATTTAATCTAATAACCTGTTTAGTAATAAACTTTGTGTCAATACACATGACAGAAATCTCATTCAAATCGGAGTGTGTTCCACTTGGGATTCAAATGAACAAAGATTTTTTTTAATTTCAAAAATATACTTTATTCATAAAATACTTTAATGGTCTGTACAGTTGGACGCGCCACACATATGTAAACATTCCATTTTTTTGCATACAGAAAACAGAGTAATCATTCCTATTTACAGGTCGGTACGATTACGTTTTTAGCTGAGGCGTTAGCAGAGCCCAAATGACTGTGTGGGCCCCCTGTTCTTCTTTAGGCAGGCAGATGTTACACGGTGGTCTTTCCCCACCGCGCCTTGGCGGCAGCTGCCCCAAGCTTCAGCACGTCCCTCAACATGTAGTCCTGGACCTTGGAATGTGCCAGTCTGCAACACTCAGTCGGGGTCAACTCCTTCAGCTGGAAGATCAACAGGTTTCGGAC
>NC_057710.1:128144251-128156068 GCF_004010195.1 Chiloscyllium plagiosum
ACGGTCCAACTACTCTGAGCGTTCCGCGGCAGCGAGGCCAGGCCCATCCTTCGCAACACCGGGGACAGGTAGAACCTCAGTACGTAGTGACACTTGGTGTTTGCGTACCGGGGATTCAAATGAACAAAGATGACAAAAGATAAAGGTAATGCTGCAGTATTGTAGGTAAAAGAAAAATGACCATGATAAGTATCTTCCAGTTGCTGTTCTTGTCCCATTGGTTCACCTTCCACATATATTTCCTACGATTACCTTAGCATTGACAAACACGCTTGCTTCTTTTCCTTTCTCCAAGTCTGGGGAAGTCAGCCAAAATGAGATTAGGAATGATTGTTTAAGTGAAGTTATAGAGACACATTTTAATCATTAAATGCCCAATTTACATCCCATGACCTGATTGGTCCTCTGCAACTCATCCTGCCTCCTAAAACCAGTAGCAGGACTGTATTTCCCTCCTTACTTGCATTGTGGATCAACCTACACAAAATGGCTTGCAGCAGTTCTGGAAGGCAGCTCACCACCACCACCTCAACGGCAACTAGGGATGGGCAATAAATGCTGGCCAGTCAGCGATACCCACATCTCATGAGTGAAACAAAAAAAAATGTAAAAAGATATACACAGTATACCAACTTAGCCGTTGGATGGCCTGTGGCCAATCAATACAGACTTTGACCTCACTGATTAATTTTTTGAGTCCTTATTTTAGATGGCTAAGATGTCTGATATGGATTTTTTTTAAAAACGTTAGCTGCAGGAGAAATTATTTTCCTTTCTGTATCCCCCTGAGTTAACATTTCAAGTAGTTCTTTTTATGAGCCTGGTAATATCTCTCCCAGTTCTTTGGTCTGGCCAGGCTTAGCTTAGTCTGTAAGCAGTCAGGTAACTCTCTTTGTATCCCAGGAAAATCCAATACAAGCCATGTGTGAGGATGCAAGGGAAACCACTTCGGTGACTACTCTAAGTTGAACGAACAAAACTCCATTTGAATATTGGACAGATCTTTACTAGAGAATAGCCTAGACCTCAAATTTTGTGGCATTGAGACTCCAAATTATGCTGTGTGTCACCACTGAACAGGAAAGCAATATCGTTTCTGCAGCAGTTAACAGTTAAATGGAGAATTAGCTTGTAAAGACTTGACAACCATTTTGATGTCTGTGATCAAATGGCGTTTATGTGGAAATTTATCAAAGTTCTTTACTACAAAGATGCTGTTCCTCAAATACGCCTAAGTGATTGCTTTGTAAGATTTTTCGCATTCTCTACGACTCCACCCCACTAAGAACACACAGAACATTTACACAGGCAGGTATGCAGTTACAACGCTGAGAGACAACTTTGCAGATAAAAGGTGTTTGTGATTTTGATGGATGGTATATTAAGAGCCCAAAATTGGCTACCTGCCAGTTGCATGTGCACTGCCGTCACTGCTGGGAGCCTGGATCTGGGAAAAGCATACTAATACAGGAACAAGCACGAGGCTGCCTCTGTGACCAGATTGAATTTACCGCACCTCCTTTCCTCCCCAAATGGCAGCTCCATAGAACTTGGGAAATTTAGTTCACAAACTCCATTTCTGACTCCATGGGTGCTGTCAGGTGAATTGAGCGTTGTGGTATAAGGGTATGAAAGGGTTAATACTGAAGGGTGTTTTCGCTTCACCAACTGTGATGACGTTATGTGCACCTGGGGGTAGAACAACTCAGGATCTCAAATTCTCCATAACAACGACTATCATATCAATACTAACCTGTAACTTTTGCAATAAACTTTATCTTGTTAGCTACAAGAATCTGTAGTTAGACCAAGAAATATTTTTGCCTGCCACCCTTAACCAAGTATTTTCCAATTCTTAAAGAGACTGTAGACAGCAATCTTTCATGAGCATCAGCTTATACAATATATCGAGCTGGTATGCCCATGCACCAAACGTGGGCAGTGGTGTCAATTAGATTTGACTGCTCATAGTGAGCAGCGCTGTGAGATCTTCCCACTCAGCTTTAAGTGAGGAGCTGATAGAGCACAGTTAGAAGCAAGGAAAAGCTGAAGATTTAAGAACCCTACAGAAGAAACACTTGTAGCAATCCTCCAACGAGGAAGTTTACTCCAATGAGTAGCGAAAACATTGTCGATCTGGTGAGAGATGGATTGTCACAGAAAAGCAACATCTCCTTGGAGAAGAAGTGTTGGTATAAAGTTGGTACAGGCTGCAACATGAGGTGGTGCTCTGTGAGAATGTTCTTCACGGGGGGGGATCAGGGTGAATGAACAGATATTGGAAGTTCTGTGAGTAAAGCTTAAAATTCTAATGGGCCTGGGGAAATATTAAAATGGTGCAGTAATCCACTCTGGAAAAGTGAAAGGGTAAATAATTGCTTATAGCTCAGATTGAGCATGGTTGCCTTCATGAGCGGACACCAAGCAGCATGTAAGTAAACAGAAAAAAAAGTAAGTAAAAGGCCACAAAAAAGTTTTATTCTAAGGTCACAGACCCAAGGACACTGTAAAGCCAGCAATTAAAGTAATGGCATTAAGCAGAATAAAACACTAGGCAGACCTGAGAGTTATTCAGTAAAACAGTGAAGCCATGAAAGAGGCAGAAACCCCCTTACTTTACCTGTAAAGGACATTTTAACTCTGAGAATGTGGGAATCCTTCAATGTAGCCACATGAGAAAGCTCCATTATCACAAAAAATGAGTAGCAAAACTACTATTACTGTAAAATAAAAACATTTGAAATGAACAAAAATATACTCACATAGAAAGGTATGGTATCAAGACGTTATATTGCCAGGGAGCTAGTCGGTAGAAACAGCAGGATATATAGGATCAATACATGGCTGAAAAGATGGTGTGAGGAGGAGGGTGTCAGATTTGTGAGGCAAAGTGACCAGTTCTAGGGGAGGTGGGACCTGTACAAACTGGTTTCACTGGGCAGGACCGAGCCTGATGTCCTTTGAGGGGATAAATGGGGAACTTGGTACAGTGGTTGGGGAGAGTTCAAAATAGTGTGGCAGGGGATGGGAAGGAGAGGAGTAGGGCAGTAGATAGAGAATTGGAGGGAAAGGTAGAAAGCAAGGCAAATATGACCAGGATCAAGAATCCTTCCACATCCAGCAGAGATTTTCCTGTACATCCAAACACCTCATCTATTGTGTCCATAGCTCCCAATTGGTCTTCTCTACATTGGGGAGACAGCACACCAAATTGCAAAATGGTTCAGGGAACATCTCCAGGACACACGCACCAAACAACTGGACCACCCAGTGGCCGACCACTTTAACTCCCCTTCCCACTTCGCCAAGGACATACAAGTCCTGGGCCTCCTCCATCACCAAATCCAAACCACCCGACGCCTGGAGGAGAAACAGCTCATCTTCCGTCTTGGGACCTTCCAACCATACGGCATCAATGTCGATTTTGCCAGTTTCCTTATCTCCCCTCCCCCCACCTTACCCCAGATCCAATCCTGCAACTCAGCACTGCCCTCTTAAACTGTCCTACCTGTCCATCTTCCTTTCTACTTAGTCAACTCTCCTGCTCCTTGGATGCTGCCTGACCTGCTGTGCTTTTCCAGTGTCACACTTTTGACTCTGATCTCCAGCATCTGCAGTGTTCACTGTCTTCTAAGAACAAGAACAGGCAGGGAAACACTGCTGAAAAGAGCAGAGGAGGTGGTCTGAAATGCATGTGTTTCAATATGAGAAGTATAATAGGCAAGGTAGATGAACTTAGAGTTTTGGTTAGTACTTGGAACCATGACATTATTGCGATTACAGAGACTTGGCTGAAAGAGGGACATGACTGGCATCTCAATGTCCCAGGATTTAGATGTTTCAGGTGTGATAGACTGGAAAGTAAAAAGGGGTGGGGAAGTTGCATTCCTGGCAAAGGAGTATCTCACAGCTATACTGAGGGAGGATACATCACAGGACTCGTGCAGCAAGGCAAGGAATACAGAAAAGGAAAGGCCTCCCAACAGCCAGTGAGAGAGAGAGAGGAGAAAATGTGTAGACAAATTTTGGAAAGATGAAAAAAACAGCAGGGTTGTTGGGATGGATGATTTTAACGTTCTCTATATTGACTGTGAATCACTTTGTGCTAGGGACTTGGATGGAGCAGAATTTATAAGGACCATTCGGGAGGGTTTCTTGACACAGTAGGTAAACAGTCCAACCAGAGGAGGGTTATGTTGGACCTGGTTTTGGGAAATGAGTCCGGCCAGGTGGGTGGAGTTTCAGTGGGGTGTATTTTGGGAGTAGTGACGATAATACAGTGAATTTTAAGATACTCAGGGATAAGGATAACAGCAATCCTCGAATGAAGGTGTCAAATTTTGGGGAAGGCGAACTACAATAGTATTAGGCAGGATCAGGAAAATTTTGATTGGAGGTGGCTGTTTGAGGGTAAATCCACATCAGATATGTGGGAGTATTTCAAAATGGCAGTTGATAAGAGTTCAGGAGCGGCACGTTCCTGTGAGAATGAAGGATAGGTATGGCAAGTTATGTGAACCTTGGATAACTCGGGATGTTAATGACCTTGGTCAAAAAGAAAAGGGAAGTATATGTTAGGTCTCAGAGGATGGGAATTGACGAAGCCCTTCAAGTATATAAGGAAAGTAGGAAAGAATGTAAACAAGGGATTACAAGGGCGAAGAGGGGGAATGTAAATTTGTTAGCAACAGGATTTATGAGAATCTGAAGGCTTTTTCTACATATATAAAAACCAAGAGGATAGCCATGGAAAGGGTTGGCCCATTCAAGGACAATGGAGGGAATTTGTGTGGAGCCAGGAGAGGGAGGTGCAGGTTTAGGGTGAGGGGGGGAAAGATATAAGAGGGACCTAACGGGCAACTTTTACATGCAGAGGATGGTGCATGTATGGAATAAGCTGCTAGAGGAAGTGGTGGAGGCTGGTACAATTGCAACATTTAAAAGGCATCTGGATAGTGTATAAATAGGAAGGGTTTAGAGGGATATGGGCTGGGTGCTGGCAGGTAGGACTAGATTGGGTTGGGATATCTGGTCGGCATGGATGGGTTGAACCGAAGGATCTGTTACCATGCCGAATATCTCTATGACTCTAAATACTTTGTGTCAGTATTCACCAAAGAGAAGGAATTGATGGAGGATGATCTCAGGGAAGGGGGTGTCCAGTCTCTAAGCCAAGTTGCTATTAAAAAGGAAGAAGTGTTGTCCATCTTAAAAAGTATTAAGGTAGTTAAGTCCCTGGGTCCTGATGGGATCTATCCCAGAATGTTGAGGAAGGCAAGAGAACAAATTGCTGGAGCATTGACAGTCATCTTTGTATCATCTTTAGCCACAGGTGAGGTCCCAGAGGGCTGGAGAATAGCCAGTGTAGTCCCATTGTTTACGAAGGAGAACAGGAGAAATCCTGGAAATTGCAGGCCTGTGAGTCTCATATTGGTGGTCTGGAAATTATCAGAAAAGATTCTCAGGGACAAGATCTGTATACATTTAGAAGCGAATTGACTTACTAGTGTTAGACAGCATGGTTTTGTGTGAGTGAGGTCGTGCCTAACTAACTTGATCGTGTTTTTTGAGGAGGTGGAAAAGATGATTGATGAAGGAAAAGTGGTTGATGTTGTTTATGTGGCATTCTGTAAAATCTTTGACAAGGTCCCTCATGGCAGACTGGTACCAAAGGTGAAGTCACAGGGTATCAGGGTGAGCTGGCAATAAGGATTCAGAACTGGCTTAGTCATAGGAGACCGAGGGTAGCGGTGGAAGGATGCTTTTCAGAATGGAGGGTTGTGACTAGTGGTGTTCCACAGGGATCAGTGCTGGGACCTCTGCTGTTTATGGTCTACATAAGTGATTTAGAGGAAAACATGGCTGGTCTAATTAGTAAGTTTGCAGACAATACAAAGACCGGTGGAGTTGCAGATAGTGAGGAGGATTGTCAGAAGATACAGCAGGATATAGATTAGTTGGAGGCATGGACAGAAAAATGGCAGATAGAGTTTAATCTGGACAAATGTGAGGTGATACATTTGCAGAGGGATCTGGCTGTGCAGGTCCACAGAGCACTGAAGGTGGCAGCACAGGTAGACAGGTAATAAAAAGGCTTATAGCATTCTTGCTATATTGTTCTTTGTTCTAGGAAGACTTCATTTCAGCTGGGTAAAACACACCATTGGAATTCAATAGTGTGGAGGAAACAATCTCTGATGTACAGACTAGCTTCCAAATCACATAATGTATCAGAAGCTGAAAAAGTTAATAGATTTCTGTGCACAGTTTTGAAAATAGTTAATGATAAGAAGTAAAAGAACATACAGATTTTGTTGAATAGATACTGAAAGCCTCTGACAATTGTTTCAACTTCAGGAACACTGAAAATCTTGAAAGAGCGAGATTTAACCGAAGAAGTCAGCATCTAGGCAAATTGATAAATGATTCATTAATAGACTACAGATTAGTAGAGAAGCGGAATGATATTGACTTAAAGTTATTGTTCATAACCGAATGAAGAATTAGATTGGATTTCCTACAGCACAG
This sequence comes from Chiloscyllium plagiosum, assembly GCF_004010195.1. Classification (NCBI taxonomy): domain Eukaryota; kingdom Metazoa; phylum Chordata; class Chondrichthyes; order Orectolobiformes; family Hemiscylliidae; genus Chiloscyllium; species Chiloscyllium plagiosum. The sequence continues at coordinate 128,150,780 of NC_057710.1, forward strand.
AAACAGGCTCCTTGGCCCAACCAGTCCTCTAACTAATGCACCTAGAACTACGGGCAATTTAGCATGGCCAATTCACCTAAACTGCACATCTTTGAACTGTGGGAGGAAACCGGAGCACCCGAAGAAAACCCACGCAGACTCAGGGCGAATGTGCAAACTCCACACATACAGTCACCCAAAGCTGGAGTCGAACCTGGGACCCTGCTGCTGTGAGGCAGCAGTGCTAACCACTGAGCCACCGTGTTGTGGGCATTGCTGATGAGTCTTTGCCAGATTTATTGTAGTCCAAAGAAGCCCCAACATCAGTCAAAGACATTGAGATAGTGAATGAATCAGAAGTCTGGAAACAACGCCGGTCAGTTCAAAGAGGAAAAAAAAATCAATTTAATATAAGAGATCAGCAGAGTCTATTTAATTCTTTATATATAAAATCTCAGACAACATTTGTGAGAAATCCATTCATGGATTAGGGCAGGCATCTAATTCTAAAAGTTCTTGTCAATGCTGTAGAACAAAGAACCCTCATCGCCAAACACTATTAAAAGCCCATTTCTTAAAAATAGTATATTTTATGTTAATAGCTTATGTTCAGAAGTAGTATATAATTTAAAACAAATAGGAAAGCAAATAGTTATCTATATAAAGAAAATGATGACAACAGGACAGACAACAGCAGTAGAAGAGAAATTTGAAGTGTTTTTAGTGAAAATAAATAATTCAGACCATATATTTTGGCATTCTGATATTTGTATCAGTGGTCATCTCACAGATTTCATGATGATGAATGATGTTATCATCATGTGTAAAGACATTAAAATATAGTGAAAAGTCTCCAATGTTGCCATCATCCAGCATCATTTTGAATAGTTGAAGAAAAATTAAAAATCACTAAAAAGACTGTGGGACAAATGTCACCATATTACCAGATTATGATCTATTGTCACAGACTAGAGAGAGAGGTATATTGAATTATCTTTACGGTCTTCCTCTTCTGGTCAAAACAGGGTTTTTAAATATTAATTTTGTTTCGTATTTTGCCTTTGCCATTTAAAAATAAATAGTTATGTGTTTACCTAAATCTGCTTTGGGAAATCCAACTTAAAATGATCCCACAGCAAATTATTTAGGGTTAAAACAAAATAGGGTTTACGACTGCTTTCAAAAGCTGGAGAAGTGGTTGTGACACACATACAAAACACAGGCAACCAATAAAGAACGAAAAGGAAAGGAAAAGGGAGAAGTCACAAATTGGTTTGCCTGGAAGGTTCACACCATGCAAGGATGTCTTGAAGAATGATGATGTGGAGGTGCCGGTGTTGGACTGGGGTATACAAAGTTAAAAATCACACAACACCAGGTTATAGTCCAACAGGTTGATTTGGAAGCACTAGCTTTCGGAGCCCTGCTCCTTCATCCTATTTGATTAGCGCAACCACCTGATGAAGCAGCTGCTCCTTTGTCAGGTAGCTAGGGGGGCAGGATCATAAGGCAGAGAATTTATAACAAGATCATTATGCCATGCAACTGATAGGATATATTGAACAAACCTAGATTGCTGGTTCTCAAGATTGGAATACAGACAAAGTCTAACCTCACACCTTTAATACATTGTCTGAGCTGAGATGTAACCTTTTTTGACAAAACCTTAAGTTATCTCAGGAATGTGACCTGAAAGAAGTTCTGGGATTTACATTTTAATGAATCAAAACCTGCAACCCATTCTAAAAGATGAAATACAACAGCAGTCTAGGTTTGTTCAATATATCCTATCAGTTGCATGGCATTATGATCTTGTGCGACAAATTCTGTGTGCTATGATCCTGCCCCCCTAGCTATCTGATGAAGAAGCAGCACTCCAGAAGCTAGTACTTCCAAATAAACCTGTTGGACAATAACCCGGTGTTGTGCGACTTTTAACTATGAAGAACGATGTAAGCTTTTGTCCTCTCATCAGAAAATTCCAGAAATTGTTGTCAACTGGCATCATGTAATCAGTGGTATCCATGTTGTCAGTTCAGCAAAGTGCCCACTTTTAAGAAAATTTAAGCAAAAGAATATAGTTTTAAAGACAACAGTTTAGGATTTCTCTCATGCCATCTTCTGGGCATTACAACTATGGTATAAAAGTGTGGTGCTGAAAAAGCACAACCAGTCAGGCAGCATCCAAGGAGCAGGAGAGTTAACATTTCGAGCATAAGCTCTTCATCAGGAATGTGGGGTGTTGTGGGGAGCCTGGAATTGCTTACGATATGGTTTCCTCTACACTGGGGAGACAGAACACCAACTTGCAGAACATTTCAGAGAACATCCCCAAGACCATGCACCAAACAACCCCACTGCCCTGTGGCTGAACACTTCAACTCATCCTCCCACTCTGCCAAGGACATGCAAGTCCTGGCCTCCCCCACTGTCAAATCCGAGCCACCCGTCGCCTGGAGGAAGAACACCTCATCTTCCGTCTTGGGACCCTCCAACCACTTGGGATCAATGTCGATTTCACCAGTTTCCTTATTTCCCCTCCCCCCACCTTATCTCAGATTCAACTCAGCACCGCCCGCTTGAACTGTCCTACCTGTCCATCTTCCTTTCCACCTATCCGCTCCACCCTCCTCTCCAACCTATTAACACTTCCCCCTCGCCCCACTCCCTCGCATTTATCTCTCAGTCCGCTTGCCCCACCCCACAAAACATTCCTGATGAAGACCTATGCTCGAAAAGGTGACTCTCCTGCCCCTCGGATGTTTCCTGACCGGCTGTGCTTTTCCGGCGCTATTCATAGACCCATCCAAATATATTTTAAATGTTGCAATTGTACCAGCCTCCACCACTTCCTCTGGCAGCTCATTCCATACACGTACCACCCTCTGCTTGAAAATGTTGCTCCATAGGTGTCTTTTATATCTTTCCCCTCTCACCCTAAACTTATGCCCTCTAGTTCTGGACTCCCCCACCCCAGGGAAAAAACTTTGTCTATTTATCCTATCCATGCCCCTCATAATTTTGTAAACCTCTATAAGGTCAGCCCTCAGCCTCCGATGCTCCAGGGAAAACAGCCCCAACCTGTTCAGCCTCTCCCCATAGCTCAAATCCTCCAACCCTGGCAACATCCTTGTAAATCTTTTCTGAACCCTTTCAAGTTTCACAACACCATTCCGATAGGAAGGAGACCAGAATTGCATGCAATATTCCAACAGTGGCCTAAACCAATGTCCTGTACAGCCGCAACATGACCTCCCAACTCCTGTACTCAATACTCTGACCAGTACAAGAAAGCATGCCAAATGCCTTCTTCACTATCCTATCTACCTGTGACTCCACTTTCAAGGAGCTATGAACCTGCACTCCAAGCTCTCTTTGTTGAGCAACACTCCCTAGGACCTTACCATTAAGTGTATAAGTCCTACTAAGATTTGCTTTCCCAAAATGCAGCACCTTGCATTTATCTGAATTAAACTCCATCTGCCACTTCTCAGCCCATTGGCCCAATTGATCAAGATCCTGTTGTAATCTGAGGTAACCTATTCGCTGTCCACTACACCTCTAATTTTGGAGTCATCTGCAAACTTACTAACTGTACCTCTTGTGCTCACATCCAAATCATTTATGTAAATGACAAAAAGCACCGATCCTTGTGGCACTCCACTAGTCACAGGCCTCCAGTCTGAAAAACAAACCTCCACTACCACCCTCTGTCTTCTACCTTTGAGCCAGTTCTGTATCCAAATGGCTAGTTCTCCCTTTGTTCCGTGAGATCTAACTTTGCTCACCAGTCTCCCATGGGGAACCTTCATGAGTTTGTAAGGTGCTGTCTCAGGATTATGGGAGAATTTCTGCAGTGCGTCTTGCAGATGGTACACTACTGCTGCTCCTGAGCATCGGTGTTAGAGTACTGAATGTTTATGAGTGTAGTGCCAATCAAATGGATTGCTTTTTCCTGAAGAATCTCATACTTTGAGTATCGATGGAGCTGCACCCATCCATCACCCTCCTAACTTGAACTTTGTAGATGGTAAACAGACTTTGGTGAGTCAGAAGGTGAGCTAAACACTGCAGGATGCCTAACCTCCTCTTCCAGCTACAGTATTTGTATGGCTTGTCCACTTCAGCTTCTGGTCAGTTTAGGATGTGTTTTTTTTAATAGATATTTTTATTAGAAATTTAACATTTTACAAGTTTACAAAAATAAACAAAACTCTCAAGTACAAACATCGATATACAATTAAATCTTAAATAAATAATAAGTAAAATTTAACAAAAGAAATTTAACAAAAGAAAAATACCGAGAAAGAAAAAAAAACAAAACTCAACTAACCAACAACTCAATCTAACCCAAAACTCAATCTAACCTACAACTAACCAGAGTGTATACTTAAGTCTCTTACATTATTCAAATAAGAGAAAGAGAAAAAAAACAGCGGATAACATAGAAATTGGATAGTGAGATACATGCTCAGAATCTGTTAACATCAAATGTAATAAAACCTGTATTTGTGCGGGATTCCTCTCCCAAAGGGCCCCGGACCAGCCAGGTTCGTAATCTCAATTATATAAAAGCCCTTGTTAGGATCGCCGGAATATCTGTATTCATATAATTCAAGAAGGGCTGCCATATTTTATGAAATAATTCGGTCTTTCGGTGCACCATATTTGTAAGGAAGTCAAGGGGAATCTATTCCATAATTAATCTAGAAAGTCCAGGGGGGCCCTCAGCCACCCAGTTTACCAAAATATTTTTCCTTGCACAGAAAGAGAAAATAGAAAATAGTCTCTTCCCGTGCATATCCAGGGAGGGAAAGTTCGAAAAGCCCAAAAGGAGAGATACAGGGTCCACTTTAATTTCCGTTCCTAAAATTTCTGTCAGGGTACTTGCAACTTTAGTCTAGTATCTATGGATCTTATGACATGTCCATAGGCAATGTACAAGAGTGCCCGCCTCTATTTTACATTTGGGACACATTGGAGATGCTCCTGCCTTAAATTTTGCCAAACGATCCGGTGCTATATGGGCCCTATGAAGTATCTTCAGTTGGATAGCCTGAGTTCTGTTGCAGATGATGATTCTTCTGGCGTTTTCCCAAATGTCATTCCACGTTTCTATAGAGATTTCTAGTCCCAACTCCTGATCCCATGTTTTAAGCAGATTGTCCATATCTCCTGATCTCCTGAAGAAGGGCTTATGCCCGAAACGTCGATTCTCCTGCTCCCTGGATGCTGCCTGACCTGCTGCGCTTTTCCAGCAACACATTTTCAGCTCTGATCTCCAGCATCTGCAGACCTCACTTTCTCCTC
>NC_057710.1:128156251-128157641 GCF_004010195.1 Chiloscyllium plagiosum
CATTTTGCCACATTATATTCCAAGCTTTAATTGTGTTTAGTATTATAGGGTTTTTACAGTGATCCGTAATGATTTTCCTCTTGTCTGAAAATAAAAGGTTAATAAGTGGGCATTTTACTTGAGAAGCCTCGATGTCCAGCCAGATTGATTGCGGGTCAGACAAGGCCCAATCAGCTATGTAACTTAATCGGGAACTTAACTGATATTTCCTAAAATCTGGGAAATCCAATCCTCCCCTGTCCTGTGGAAGCTGTAGCTTCTTCATCTTAATGAGGGGCCGTCTATGATTCCAGATAAAGGAATCCAACCAGTCATATAATTTACGTAGTGCCAGCCTTGGCAGCATCACCGAAAGCATTCTCATAGGGTATAGGAGACACAGGACATTCATTTTAATTAGTGCTATTCTACCCAGCCAGGAAATTGGAAGGTCTCCCCATCGCTGGAGGTCCTGCCTTATCCTTTCCAGTAAATGCACAAAGTTAGCCTTGTATAACTGACCAAATACTGGGGTAATAAAAATGCTTAAATATAAGAAACCGTCCAAGGACCACCGAAAGGGAAAGTGGGATCCGTCCACTAAGTGGGGTATCATAGCAAGGCCACCCATTGGCATAGCCTCCGATTTTGAAAAATTAATTTTACAGCCTGAGAATGTGCTAAATGTATTAATAACTTGGATTAAGCGAGGTACGGACATCAGAGGACATCTGCATAAAGGGTAATTTTATGTTTACCTGTATCAATCCTCGGGGCCATTATATTAGGATCAGCTCGTATAGCTTCTGCTAGTGGTTCAATTATTAGCATAAATAACAATGGCGAGAGAGGACATCCCTGACGGCAGCCCCTACCCACACTGAAGCTATCCGAAACTAATCCATTGGTAACCACAACTGCTTTAGGATCACTATACAATGTTGAGACCCATTTGGTAAACACCTTTCCAACGCCAAACCTTTCCAATGTGTAAAACAAATATGACCATTCAACCCTATCGAATGCCTTTTCCGTATCTAATGAGACTACTACTCCTGGTATCATTCCCTGATGGCAGGCTTGAATCATATTCAAAACCCTTCTAATATTATTGGATGATCTACGGCCCTTAATAAACCCCGTCTGATCCTCCTTTTGATATGTGGTAATACCCTTTCTAGTCTCAATGCTAACATTTTAGAGAGGATTTTAAAATCTACATTTAGCAAGGATATTGGTCTATATGATGTACAATCTTCTGGATCCTTTCCTTTTTTAAGGATAAGAGAAATATTTGCCTCTTTCAGCGAAGGCGGGAGACAGCCCTGACTATATGCATAGTTATACATGTCCATAAGTGGACCAGCCAATATTTCTGTAAATTCTTCATAGAATTCAGCTTGAAAACCAT
>NC_057710.1:128157849-128158817 GCF_004010195.1 Chiloscyllium plagiosum
TTATAGAATTCAGCTTGAAAGCCATCTGGGCCAGGTGCCTTACCGCTCTGAAGTTGCCTGATTGCGTCAAATATTTCTTGGACTGTTAAGGGAGCATTTAAGACCGATACCTGTTCCGGAGTTAGGTCCGGAAAGGTCAAATTTTTAAAAAATGATTGCATCCTCCTAGTCCTGTCTTCACAATCCTGCGATTTATATAAATCAGAATAAAATTTTCTAAAGATTGCATTAATCCTTTTATGATCATGAGTCAAAATACCTGTACTTTCCTTGATAGATGTGACAGTTTGAGGGGCCTTTTTTTTCTTTGCAAGGAGTGCTAAATATCTACCCGGTTTATCGCCAAATTCATATAACCTTTATTTTGCAAATAATATTTCCCTCTTAGCCGTTTGGGTAAGCATGGTGTTTAGAGCTGTCCTAAGGGCCGTAATCTTTTGCAATTCTTTGTTCAGATCCACCAATTGTCTAGATCTGGGAGATACTCCTGCAGTACTCTTGGGAATCCTATCTATTTCCGGATCCATAATACAATTAAAGTCTCCCCCTATAATTGTATGACGGGCACCAAGAGCCATCAATTTTGAGAAGGCTTTCGTTATAAATTTAAAGGGGTGTGCCGGGGGGCAGTACAAATTTAAAATCCTATATTCCTCTCCATTTATAAGGGCTTTGGTCAGAATATATCGTCCAGATTTTTCTTTTATCTGATTTAGGATTTTGAAAGGGAAATTCTTCCGAATAAGAATAACAACTCCCATACTTTTTGAGCTAAACGAAGAAAAAACGGCCTGATCAAATCCACCCTGTCATAATTTCAAGTGTTCTTTATCCAATAAGTGTGTCTCCTGTAGGAGAGCTGTATCAACTCTTTCTTGAGATTTGATCATATTTTCTTCCTTTTGACTGGCGAATTACTCCCCTTGACATTCCAGATGCACCACTTAACCGACTGATCAACCATAATC
>NC_057710.1:128158973-128166820 GCF_004010195.1 Chiloscyllium plagiosum
CCCCCACCCTCCCCATCCACACCAACACCTGGATATATTTGGTAATGTTAATATCATGTATAAACATATATAACTATAAAATTACAACCTCCACAAGTAATAATTAAATATAATAATACAAAATAACAAGGGAAAACAACCCTGCTTCTAGAGACAGAGGTAAAATAGAATAAGATAACCACCTCCCCCCACCAATGTTAACTAGACCCCCCGGCTTATATATATATATATAATATATATATATATAGAATAATTAAAAAAAACCCAAGGGGGGGAGAAAATCGTTAAATAGAGAACAAATAAATAAATCCCTCTCCCTACCCCCCAAGATAATATTAAACAGTAAGGTAAAAAGAAAAGAAAAGGGGGATATAATCTGGAATGGGGGGGAAGGCAAACCAACATCCATTATCTCTTACAATTTATCTAAGAGAGTCGAAGAATTGCTTCGCCTTTTCCGGCGATCCGAAGTTATACACGGATCCTTCATGGTTAAAGCGTAGCGTCGCTGGGTAGCGTAAGGAATACTGAATATTTAAGTCCCTTAAACACTTCTTCGCCTCATCGAATGCCTTCCTCTTTCGGACCAGAGCTGGGGAAAAGTCCTGGAATAACATGATCGTGGATCCTTTATAGATCATGGCTTGGGAATCTTTTCCAATATTTCTAGAGGCTTCTAGGAGTATCTGCCTCTCCTTATAGCACTGCAGTCGGAACAGGACCAGGCGGGGGTGCTGGTTTGAGCCGGGCCCGCGTATTACAACCCGGTCGGCCCATTCTACCCTTACCTGGCCTGATCCAGCCTCCAGATTTAAAAGCTGTGGAAGCCACTGTTCAAGGAACCTCGTAAGCTGGTCTTCCTCTTCCCGTTCGGGAAGGCCCAGCAAACGAATATTTTTTGCCCGCGTATTACAACCCGGTCGGCCCATTCTACCCTTACCTGGCCTGATCCAGCCTCCAGATTTAAAAGCTGTGGATTCTCGAGGTCGTCAATGTGGTTCTCTAAGGTCCGGACTCGCTTTTCGAGAGCCCAGACCCGATCCACGGCCGATTGTGCTGTAGTTTCGGAGGTCGCGGCCTTTAGCTCCGCCCCTCCGACTCGGCGCTTGATTTCTTGGGTGTCTCGGTCGTGCTTTTGCAGCGCAGCCGAGAGTGAGTCCCATCGACTTTGGGATTCTTCAATAAAAGCGTCGATCTTCGCATCCAGTTTGGAGATGATTTCCACAAGGCTCGCCACCGTAGGTAAGTCCCCGGGCGGCTGCTGCAGCTGGAGAGGGTGGGGGAGGGGTTTCTGCTTACTGAGAGCTGCGGGCTCCCTTCCCTTTAGTCATTTATACTGAAGATTAGATTGTTTAAATTTAATACTAAGCAACTAATTAAATTAAACCGCTATTTTAAATGATTTGGTGAGTGTGGTGGGGGTGGGTGACCCACTTTGCCCAAGTCTTGGGAGGAGCACTGTAGACTCAGACTTGCTGGGTCGCCGCCATCTTGGATCCCAGTTTAGAATGTTTAATGTGTGGGATTCAGCTATAGTAATGTAATTGAATATCAAGGGTGATGTTTAGATTCTCTTGTTGGAGATGGTCATTGCCTGGCATTTGTGTGCTGTGAATGCTACTTGCCATTTATCAGCTTAAAGCCTGAATACTATCCAGAACTTGCTGCATTTGGGGATCAACTACTTCAGTATCTGAGGAGTCGTGAATGATGCTGAACATTTTGATGGAAGGAAGATCATTGATGAAGCAGCTGAAAATGGTTGGATGGGCCTAGGACTCTACCCTGAGGAACTCTTGCAGAGATATCTTGGAGCTGAGAAGACTGACCTCCAAAAACTACAACCATCTTCCTTTGTAATAGGTCTGATTCCAACCAGTGGAGAGTTACCCCTGGATTCTGATTGATTCTAGTTTTGCTAGGACTCCTTAATGCCACACTTAGCCAAATGTGGCCTTAATGTTAAGGGCAGCCACTCTCACCTCACCGCAGTAATTCAGCTCTTTTGTCCACGTTTGAACCAAAGCTGTATTGTCTAATATTGATGTGATAGTTTACTTAAACTCTCAAAGTAAAGTTTTCACAAAATGCAATGCAAACTGTAGATTCAGAGGTGCCGTTGGATGAGCCATCTCCATTATTTACTTGCTTATGACATTCATAATTCCATTTGGGAAGCTTTAAGAGTGAACCAGTTGGGATCTCCTCAGCCCCTGAGATTTTTCAATGAACTATTTCCAGCACACTATGAGATCTTCACAGGATCATTTGTCAAATGGATGACATATTTCTACATTGAGAAATAATTAAAGAGCATAATCAGAAAGTCCATTTTATGTTAAAATACTGACGAGCAGCAGAGTTAAAATAAATATGAATTCTCCAAGAAATTATCTCAGTTCTTGGGACAAATTGTGAACTGTTAGTTTTAATGGTCAATCCTCAGAAGTTGAAAGCCATTGGAGAGTTGCACACTTTAAAGTCAACACAACATCACTTAAAAGATTCTTAGGGATGGCAAATCACTTTTGCCTTACTTAGAACTCACTCAAAAAATGCAGGGATCCTGTTGGAACACTCATTAAGATGAGCTTATCCACAAAATGTTGATTCTCCTGCTCCTCTGACACTGCCTGACCTGCTGTGCTTTCCTAGCGTGACCCTCTTTGACAGACATTAAGAGATTGTTTAACAGAGAATCAAGGGCATGTTGACATCATCAGATGCCTGAACACACACTAATCCATCCTTTCCAACCATCACAGCAGCCAATGCTTCAGCAAAAAGCTTAGGAGCAGTATTCTGATAAACCAGTTCACTATGCGTTATAATATCACAGAAGTACAAAATACCATAATGGAGAAGTTGGCTCTGTTGGTTGCATGAATATGTGAGAGATTTTCAGACTGCAATCTGGCTTGGAAAGTGGTCATTATAGCTTATCACAACCATTAGTTTCTGTATCCTTAATGGCATCCTTGCTATTTCCTCCTCACCATGGAGGAAGATGTTGACTTTCATGAGCTTTTCTATGAAACAGTCTACGGGTAGACAAAACTGCAGACAATAGCAGATACTCTGTCCAGAGCTTCAGCATGTAGCCTTACCGTGCATAATGTGAATTCATTTATGAAACTGAACCATCGGCAGTGTCCTGCTGACCACAGTCAGATCCTAGAGCAACAAGGACTGTTTCGACATCTTTCAGCATTGTGTCGAAGGTTGGCCAGATCAGAGGCCCAGCAGATTGTCCATGAAAATGTATTTGAAGCAATAGTGTTTTGGAATTATTGATAAGATGTTTGTGTGACAAATCACTGGGTTTAGGAAGATGCCCCAGGGAAGCTGTGCCAGGCTCCATGGCAATCACCAAGTGCAGAGTCAGAGCTCAGTCAGTGGTATGGTGGACTGGGATCTCCAAGACATCGAGGATCTCATCACTGATTGTGAGATGTGTACTGACCAAATAGCAGAACAAAGAAAGCCATTGTTACCTACCATGCTTTCCACCAGACTCTGGAAACATGTGGACACAACTTGTTGTTTTTCACAGAAGGTCTTAACTCATTGTCATTGATTTATTTCTCAGCAGATAGATGTTCAGAAGTTGCATTCTATAACTACAGATGCAGTTATTGGACTTTTACATGAGACTTGTGATGCATTGGAACCCTGATGTGGTTGTTTCGGACAACAGGCTGCAGTTTGCTGATGAGAACTTCAGCTGATTTAAAGCCATTTCTGAGTTTGAACGTGTCACAAGCTTACTGAGATACCTACAATCAAATGGAGGAAGCCATACATTGAACCAGGGCAATTAAGTCACTCTTAAAGAATACTGACATCTGTATGGCACTACTAAATTATGGCTCCACCCCACTCCAATGTGGTCCAGCACCATTGACATGTGCATGGACTAAAAGCTGAAGAAAGCTCACAACACAACCAAAGAAAGTGACTTCACAAGACTACAGTGTACCAAGATACATGTAAAAAGGAGCAATCCTATCATGTGCATAAGGTGACACACCACTGTAGGTATATCGTACAAGATAGTTGTCGCATTTTGGATGGGTGAGTTAGATTTGGATTGGGGATCTGAACAAAAGAAGGTATGGTTATTAAGAGGTTGAGACTAGCAGAGATCATGCTGCTGAAGGGGCTGTCCAATGGTACAGCATAAACCTTATCCCAATATCGGTTAATCATTTAGCATGGATGGATTAGGTTGAAGTCAGTGGGAAACTTGATAATGCAAGGAGCCCATAAGCATCTCAGTGTGAGGGACAGTGTCAAAGTCAATGGTCTTCAACCAACAAAATGCCAAACTTTCGGGATTAGAAAGCATACATTCCGGGAGAATAGGTTAAGCCTCCAGAACACTTGAAGTTACAAAGTCAGAGATTCGGAGAGAAATGAATTCTGGTAAATATAATTACATAGATAGATGTATACTATTAATAATGAAAGAAAAACCTAGGAGAAGATTTTCTATATCATTCTGCAACAAATATTCCCAGTATCTTCTGATTTCATTTTCCATCTGGATTACTTTTTTCTTAATTTTAGCGATTTGTGTACTTGAACACATACATTCCTTTCCTCCTCTGCAGCTCTTGGTTTTACCATTAAAAAATTATTCTAATTGATCTTTGTCAGATTTGAAGTAACTCACCTTATGTTTTTTCCACATTGGACTCCACCTATCATAAATGTTCCCACCCACATAGCCTATGACCTTTTGTAACTTCTAGGCAAATGACTGTGTCACTTAAATTTTTAAACTTGGATATGCCAAGCTATAAAATTTAAATTTCAAGCATTTGAATTATCATTCACACACATTAGGCACAGCATGTTTAAGAACATGCATTTGCAGAGGTTTCTCGATTTTTAATGTGATTTATGCTAATGAGAAAAAGGTGAATTCAATAAAATAGAACAAAAAAGACGTGGAGTCTAATTTTTTTAAACAGAAGGTAGTTTGTGCATAGAATGAATTTTCTGAGGAAGTGGTGGATTTGGGTACAATTACAACATTGAAAAGACATTTGGATATGTACATGAATACGACAAGTTTGGAGGGATATGGGCCAGGAGCAGGCAGGTTGGACTAGTTTGGTTTGGGATTATGCTTAGCATGGACTGGTTGGACTGTAGGGTCTGTTTTGTGCTGTATGACTTGACTCTAATAGTTCAGTTCTCCTGAACTTATAAAAAAAAATGTTTCCTGTCATGTCTAAAGTAATAGACATAATTTTCCATACACTTTAAACCAGTGTAATGATGAAAATTTATGTGGACATCTCTTTGGTGCGAGAGCTGTGCCATTATGTATAGTTGGAATGTGTTAGAGCGTAGAGATCAGTACAGATGTGAAAGAGCAAATAAATTTGCTGTCGCACGTACCGAGATACAGTGAAAAGTTTTGTATTGCATGTTATACAGGCAGATTGTACCATACGAAGAGCATGAAGGAAGCAGAAAAGAGTGCAGAATACCGTGTTACAGCAACAGAGAGAGAAATGAAGATTAACATTTGAGAGATCCATTCAAAATTCTGATAACAGCGGGGAATAAGCTGTTTACATGCATCTAAGTATCCTCAATCTTTCATTGTGTTTTATGTCCTGATCACATGCTTCTCTGAGCATGGGAAATTCCATCCTTTTCTAAGACAATGTGCAGCAGATACACAAGTTACAAGGCTAACAGAAAATCAAGTCAAATGACTCTGTTTGTATTTGCCTTTGCAGATGACACCAAAATGGATGGTGTAGTGGACAGTGAAGAAGATTATGTCAGAGTATAATGGGACCTTGATCAGTTGGGCTGAAAAATGGCACTTGGAGTTTAATTTAGATAACTGTGAGGTTTTGCATTTTGGTAAGGCAAACCAGGGCAGGACTTATCTAGTTAATGGCGGGGACCTGGGGAGTGTTGCTGAACAAAATGATGCAGGGATGCAGGTGCATCGTTCCTTGAGAGTGGTGTAAGAGGCAGACAGGGTGGTGCACAAGGTGTTTGGTATGCTTGTTTCCATTGATCATAACATTGAGTACAGGAGTTGAGATGTCGTGTTGCAGCTGTACAACACACTGATGAAGCCACTTTTGGAATGCTGCATACAATGCTGGTTGCCCTCCCATAGAAAGGATGTTGTTTAACTTGAAAGGGTGCAGAAAATGTTTACAAGTATGTTGCCAGGAGTGGAGGGGTTGAGTGATAGGGAAAGGCTGAATAGGCTGGGGCTTTTTTCCCTGGAGCATCGGAGACTGAGGCCTTATAGAGATTTATAAAATCATGAGGGGTATGGACAAGATGAATAGCCAAGGTCTTTTTCCTAGGGTGGGAGAGTCCAAAACTAAAGGGCATATGTTTAAAGGGAGAGGGGAAAGATTTAAAAAGGACTTGAGGGGTAACTTCTTCACACAGAGTGGTATGTATTTGGAATGAGTTACCAGAGGAAGTGGTGGAAGCGGGTACAATTACGCCATTTAAAAGGCATCTGGATGGATACATGAAAGAGGAAGGGTTGAGAGGGATATGGGCCAAATCCTGACAAATGGGATTAGATTAATTTAGGACGTCTGGTCGGCTTGGATGAGTTGGACCGAAGGGTCTGTTTCCATGGTCTATGACTGACAGTTTGTATTTGATTTTGAGCGAGGAGAGGACAGCATTTCCACAGGGCTTTCGGGAAGAGGCCCATCCTCCACCGCCCACGCATCAATGAATTTAATACATGCTTACTTTTGTAATCAGGACTCCCGCCTACCTTCCGAGGGCCCCTTCGCCCACCTCCAACACACTGCATTCACCTGGACACCCCGCGCTGGCCTATTACCTGCCCTCGACCTCTTCATTTCCAACTGCTGCCGGACATTAACCACCTCAACCTGTCTACCCCACTCCCCCACTCCAACCTCTCACCCCCACAACGCGCAGCCTTCCAATCCCTCTGCTCCAATCCCAACCTCAACATCAAGCCAGCAGATAAAGGGGGCGCAGTGGTTGTCTGGCGCACTGACCTCTACACCGCTGAAGCCAAACGCCAAGTCAAGGACACCTCTTCCTACCGCCACCTCGACCATGACCCCACTCCCCATCATCAAACCATCATCTCCCAGACCATACAGAACCTCATCACCTCAAGAGATCTCCCACCCACAGCTTCCAACCTCATAGTCTGGGAACCCCGCACTGCCCGGTTCTACCTCCCTTCCCAAGATCCACAAGCCTGACCACCCTGGCCGACCCATTGTCTAAGCATGCTCCTGCCCCACTGAACTCATCTCTACCTACCTCGACACTGTCCTATCCCCCCCTAGTCCAGGAACTCCCACATACATTCGAGACACCACCCATGTCCTCCAAGACTTCCGTTTCCCCGGCCCCAACGCCTCATCTTCACCATGGATATCCAATCCCTCTACATCTCCATTCGCCATGACCAGGGCCTCCAAGCCTTCCGTTTTCTCCTCTCCCGACGTCCCCAACAGTACCCTTCCACCGACACTCTCATTCGTTTTGCCGAACTGGTCCTCAGCCTTAACAATTTCTCCTTCGAATCCTCCCACTTCCTCCAGACCAAAGGGATAGCCATGGGCACACGGATGGGCCCCAGCCATGCCTGTCTCGTTGTTGGCTACGTAGAGCAGTCCATCTTCCGTAGTTACACTGGCACCACTCCCCACCTCTTCCTCCGCCACATTGATGACTGCATTGGCGCCACCTCGTGCTCCCGCGAGGAGGTTGAGCAATTCATCAACTTCACCAACACATTCCACCCTGACCTTAAATTTAACTGGACCATCTCTGACACCTCCCTCCCCCTCCTGGACCTC
>NC_057710.1:128167491-128173032 GCF_004010195.1 Chiloscyllium plagiosum
CCTAGTTCTAAACTTCCAGCTCAGCACTGTCCCCATGACCTGTCCTACCTGCCTATCTCCTTTTCCACCTATCCACTCCACCCTCCTCCCCGACCTATCACCTTCATCCCCTCCCCCACTCACCACCCTCCTCTAACTTATATCTCCACGCTTCAGGCTCTCTGCCTTTATTCCTGATGAAGGGCTTTTGCCCGAAACGTCGATTTTACTGCTTCTCGGATGCTGCCTGATCTGCTGTGCCCTTCCAGCACCACTAATCCAATATATAAATAGGTAATATTCTGGTTAAAATATGGCCCATTTGCAAAATCTGATGAGAAGAGGCAGTCTCAAATCTCAGAGCAGCAGCCCAATGTGGTGATCTTATAAAGGAAGAAAAGGATAGTATATTTAAAAAGTTATTGAGGGAACATCAACTTGGTTCTTAGAATTTGAAGCTTTTATTATTTTTTCTGTCCAAGGAACTAGATGAAAGTTGCCTCCTGTAACTATCTAATAATTTTAGATAGCTGTTCTATATGCTTGCTCATTTTCTTAAAATTAATTCATTGCTATTTCAAACTTAAAACAAACACTTATGTGATGCATTAGTACTTTTGAAAATCAAAATGAGATCTTAAGAAGACATGAATTCAATCTCGTAGCAAGCAATATTAACCAAATTATTTCCCAGATGCATTTTGTTTAGAGACTAGGATGAGATAATGGAGAAGTGGAAATCACTCCTAACCATGGTCTTAAAAACCAGGAACAATTGTAAACCTGGGTTAAAATGTGTTTTCAAAAATGCAGCATTTACATTGCAACTTTTCTTTTCACATTGAAATTGACATTGAAAAGAAAGAGACATGTTGGTAGATAAATGTGCAAGAGGATCGTATATTATGAGCATCGGAAATGATTCCCAGAAATAGATGCAGTCTGCATGTCTGAGATTAATTTGGCTTCAGAGTGTTAAAAACTTTGAACAGGAAAACATGGTTTAACATAAAAGAAGTAACTGAGTGTTTTGCAGAAGGCTTGAGCAAATGGGAATGCATGGGAAACATAGTTGGGGTTAGAGAATGCCTTTAGATGAAGGGTAAAACTTCCAAAGAATAAAATTAGTGGGGAAAAAAAATGGAGAAGTCACAAAATTGGGTGTCAGAACCAGAATGCATAGTTAGCCTATTCCCATTATCGCAGGCAACAAGTAAAAATCACGCTAAACCAAAAGCAACGTACTTGAAGGTAGGAGACAGAGGGTGGTGACGGAGGGTTGTTTTTCAGACTGGAGACCAGTGGAGTGCCACAAGGATCAGTGCTGAGTCCACAATTTTTCATCATTTATATAAATTATTTGGATGTGAACATAGGAGGTATAGTTAGTATGTTTGCAGATGACACCAAAATTGGAGGTGTAGTGGACAGCGAAGAAGGTTACCTCAGATTACAATGGGATCTTGATCAGATGGGCCAGTGAGCTGAGGAGTGGCAGATGGTGTTTAATTTAGATAAATGTGAGGTGCTGCATTTTGGAAAAGCAAATCAGAGCTGGACCTATACACTTAATGGTAAGGTGCAGGTTCATAGCTCCATGAAAGTAAAGTCGCAGGTTGATAGGATAGTGAAGAATGCTTTCCTTTTCTGGTCAAAGTATTGAGTACAGGACTTTGGCTAGGCCTCTATTGGAATATTGTATGCAATTCTGGTCTCCTTCCTATTGGAAGGATGTTGAGAAACTTCAGAAAAAATTTACAAGGATGTTGCCAGGGTTGGAGGACTTGAGTTATAAAGAGGCTGAACAGGCTGGGGCTGTTTTCCTTGGAGCTTCGGAGGCTTATGGGTGACCTTATTGAAGTTTATAAAATCATGAGGGGCATGGATAGGGTAAATAGTCAAAGTCTGTTCCCTGGGGTGGGGGAGTCCAGAACTAGAGGGCATAGGTCTAGGGTGAGCGGGGAAAGATATAAGAGAGACCTATGGGGCAACGTTTTCACGCAGAGGGTGGTGCGTGTGTGGAATGAGCTGCCAGAGGAAGTGGTGGAAGCTGGTATAATTACAGCAATTAAAAGGCATCTGGATGGGTATATGAATAGGAAGGGTTTAGAGGGATATGGGCCAAGTACTGGCAAATGGGACTAGATTAGGCTAGGATATCTGGTCGGCATGGATGAGTTGGAATGTTTCCATTATCTACATCTCTATAACTCTCTGACTCTCCTGCTGATGCTGGAGATCTGAGATAAGATTGAAAATTCTGGAGGCCCTTTGTAGATTTGGCAGACAGAAACAGAATTCCTGTTTCTAGTCCAATGTGGTTCTTTTATGCTGCCTCCTTATTGCAAGGGTAGCAATTCCCCACTGAGCGGCTGCAATAATGTCGCAGCTTCAGTTGCAATGCAAGCAGAAGTGACCCAGGTCTGAGGGCTGCTGTTGAAGATCAGACTAAAGTCATCAAATCTTAGCCTTTTGCTGTGAAAGCACAGTTTGTTGCCGTATAGACTCAGACTGCTCCCATCTAGGTTTCAGATACGAGTGCTGAAAGGAGATTGCAGGCTCTCTCTGCAGTCCGTCAATCTGTCCAAAACAGGCAACTCTTTCAGGAAGAAATCAATTGGTGCTCCCAACCTGCACTCGCCGGGTGTCTGTCAGCCAGCTGTTCTAAACCTAAGGCTGTCCTGCAACCCCCTCCCCCACTGACTATCTGCAGCTTTCTCCCAGCCATTCAAGCAGCATGGGCTGTGTGGTCAGTAGTTGCTGATTAAGCAGACCAATTCTTGCTACTTGAAAATTGCATATGGGTCCTGCAAATATTGTGAGACCTCGATTAGCATTTTCCCCATAGCCTTCCACCTGAGAAACACAGCTGCTAACTTCAGTTTTCAAAAATGTTTGAGGCTGGAACTACATAAGAAATGGCACAGGATCAGGTGCAACCCAATAATTAGAGTCTGATTCCCAATTGCCAGAGTCCCTGATAATGACCTAGCGAGATCTAAATCCATCCTTATAAATTGCTGTATTCTTTGATGTTTTGAGAAGGACTCTGAGCATGAAGTTCCCCTCCCTGGAGGTGGTGAGAGAAATGCTGAGAAGAGGAAATAATTGAGCACATTGGCCTTGGTAAGGTACATGCCCTGTTGTCACCATCTCACTATTAAAAGTTCTGGCCAACAAGATCCATTGGCGACCTTTTCAGTTTTTCACCAATTAAGACTCTTAAGTGTCCAATAAATGACCAAGTAAGTGCCTCGAAGTGCTGTCTCATGGATTGCCTGTCTTACCCAGCAGTGAGAAAGGTGGCTTGTTTCCCAGGAAACCAGGACAAAACGCTTGCGAATTGGGAGATGGCCTTTAATTGCTCTAATTAGGGGGGATTTGGGGGGGTGGGGTTGGAAGGGCGACAATCAAAGTTACACTGCAAGGCCTTTCAGGAGCCATGCCCATGACACCATTAACTTCTACCCTGCAAGCAGAATATAAAAGAAGTTACCTCCTCACCACTGGATCTCCCAAGAAGTAGGCCTTGCATGACAGTCCTTAGGCCCCAGAAAGTGCCATCTTCTGATTAGCTGGCAGCTTGCGATGACCTGGAAAACCACGGTCAAGGCCTGTGATGGACCAAAAATCTCGCCTGTGCTCAGATTGTCAGTTCTTAGTGAGTTATTCTCACAGAATAGTTTGGGTTTTCTTCTCAGTGAGGGTGGTATGTTAATTTTCACCTTACATGCTTTCCCGCATACTTCTCAAAAGATAACATCAGAAAATTATGCCCACAGGTATATACACGATTGCTTTTAAATTGTCAAAACGAGAATCAGTTGAAACCTGAAATTCATGAGAATTCAGAACCCGTTGAAAGTGTGCAGCCAAGTTTGGTAAAGTTCTAATAAAATTTACTTTCTTAAAATGTAGGCTCATTTTTGCACAATAGGGAAAGGTAAGATGAGGAAATGGCAGATGTAGTTCAGAAAGATTAAGGTTGGTCAAGTTCCACAAAGCTCCAGTGAAATTCTAGAACCTAGCCTGGAATTTCTTTGGGGATTTTCCCAATCGCCTTGTGTAACTTATTTTTTGTAAGTTGCATTCGGAAGATTATCTTGTATGTGGGCTTCCATTCGATGTGCACTTTATCACAAGTTACAGTTTTACTGGCTCTCAAATGACAAAGTCCATCTATGGTAACCTCGCAGCAAATGCTGAGTAGTATTTCTGACAGGTCTCCACAGTGTCTCCGCACCTTAATGCCGTATCAGTTCACAGAAACAACATAAACAGCAGTTTATGACATTTCTCCTATCTTCTATTGAAGCAGTGCAGAAGGATTAAAGACTGCTTCAGAAACTTGTACAACCCAAGAGCATTATGAACCCCATTCTACTTGGTTATTGATTAGTCCAATAAAATAAAATAATATATTGTAACTCCAAGTACAACTAAAGTTGCTATCAAATCTAGGTGATGTACCCAATTATTTATTAATGTACCCAATGATTCCTGATGAAGGCCTTTTACCCAAAACGTCGGTTTTACTGCTCCTCTGATGCTGCCTGAACTGCTGTGCTTTTCCAGCACTACTCTAATCTAGACTCTGGTTTCCAGCATCTGCAGTCATTGTTTTTACCCAATTATTTATTGGCAAGACTCCTCTTATGAAATGTCTCTTCTTGGCTGGTTGAAATCAGATGTAGCAGAGGAAGATTCCCCTTGTATTTTTATTTTTCTCTGTGAAGAACTATCTGACTTCTATTTGTTTGCTGCTTATCATAGTATGGCTGCACTCTTCAGTTCAGCATGTGGAAACTGTGGATGCAAAGACTGTTCTAGCATGCTTAGAATTTTACATCTAATTCAAGAAAAATGTGATCAATATATTTATAATTCAATCTTGAGTGGTGAGTTTCAATTTTACCTGATCCTAATATTTCCCTTTGAAACTGTTGGAACCATGACTTTATGTCCCTTTTGGCCAAGGTTTGATTCCCAAAGGACAACAAAAATGATATTCTTCCTCAGGTATGCAACTGATATCACAGAATAATTTTTTTCTTGGGGGCCTCTGAAGTCTGCTGTCTGTAGTATGTACAAAACAGTCACTCATCATAATTTTCCCATGGTAGCTAGTTAATGGACAGAGGGTAGACTCACTGTGCAATTAAAGATAGTGGGTGGGCTCCTAAAATTGAAAGGTCAGTCAAAATCATTCCGATCTGAAAGCAGCAACAGGATGCAATGCAAGTGAGAGAGAGGAGATGTCAAAATTGAAGCACTTGTTCTCCAACTTATAGACCTTGAAATTAAGTGACCTTGAGAGTCACTCCCTCCGTAACTCTCCGAAAAGACCTCTCCCTCCGTGACTCTCCGAAAAGACCACTCCCTCCGTGACTCCCTCGTCAGGTCCACACCCCCCATCAACCCAACCTCCACTCCCGGCACCTTCCCCTGCAACCGCAAGAAATGCAAAACTTGCGCCCACACCTCCCCCCTTACTTCCCTCCAAGGCCCCAAGGGATCCTTCCATATCCGCCACAAATTCACCTGCACCCCCACACACATCAT
>NC_057710.1:128173165-128192187 GCF_004010195.1 Chiloscyllium plagiosum
CCCCACTCCGGCCTATCACCCTCACCTTGACCTCCTTCCACCTATCGCATTTCCAACGCCCCTCCCCCAAGTCCCTCCTCCCTACCTTTTATCTTAGCCTGCTGGACACACTTTCCTCATTCCTGAAGAAGGGCTCATGCCCAAAACGTCGATTCTCCTGTTCCTTGGATGCTGCCTGACCTGCTGCACTTTTCCAGCAACATATTTTCAGCTCTGATCTCCAGCATCTGCAGTCCTCATTTTCTCCTCATACTTTGCTCTACATCTTTGTATGTCAGTGTTTAAAGTGACATTGAATTGAAACATTTCGTATTTAAAGTAATCACTGCTGATAGGTTTGCCTGTTCAGTTTTCCTTACACCAGCTTGAGGAATAGTTCCAAAATATGCCAAAATTGGTCATCATCTACTGAAGACAATTGCCTTTTTAAAATTTGAATCAGAAGGAGGAGTGGTTGTGGAGAAATGCCTCCTATTAGAGAAGGGAGACCAATACTAGGAACCAGCAGTGTGTGGTTTTTGAGAGAAACAATTAAAATGAAATGTAATTACATTCTGCTGACATGTTATTTGAAATCTTTTAGAACTATACACATGCAGCTATGAAATCTGACCTCCATTAACTCTGCCAGCTGTGTTCTGTGCAAAGTGGTCACTTTTCTCAGCAAGAGTTCTTATGTTCGCATTGTAGGCATTTCTGAAAGCAATGCTGGAGCATCCCTGCCATTTATGAGCTCTCACTTCCTGCAAGGCTCAGAATATTAACTTTTAAAACAAAAACATGATACGTGATAGCAGTCCATGTGTCAGTGGTTGCTGGTGATTTATGCAGCTTTTCTGATGACAAAAGATGACTTCTTGACCTTGGAATTAGTGTATCCTGATATCTGTGTTTTTTAAAGTAAAGTAACTATTGCCATAGGAGGAGAAACAAAATATTGGCCATTGTGTTTTCGGGACACATGGTCAGAGTCTTCTGTTGGCACAGCTGGAGAGTTTAACAAGCCTGTTTGTGGCTCAGAAGAAGGGGATTACCTACCTGCCACAGTAATCAGGGCTATTACACGACATCTACGGGGGGGCTGCTAGTCCAAACAAATGTTCTTTTTGGCCTCTTCGAGAATTTATTTTCTTTTTACAACTGATCCTTCTAATCTCAGTAAGAGTTTAATTTTTGCCATACTGAGAAGGTTAGGTTTTATATCATTGGATAAGGTGTGAATGTTTGGCTCTGAATTGTTCCAGTGTTTATTTCCCTCTCAAACTTATATAAGTCTGATTCGAATAACTATTATTGGGAAATTAATAAGATGAGTATTTGGACTGCTACAAATATACTAAGCCTAAAATGGGACCTTATGTGAAAGTAATGTTACAATGGCACTAAGCTACCAACGGCGACAAGAACCCAGCACACTATCGCTAAGCTGCTAGATTGAATAAGCATGCAACAGCAGACACACAGTTTCAGATTCTTGTTCTCCTTTCTGCTTTTGTGTTTGGAATAGGCCCTTTCTGTCATAGGCCCATTGAGTTATCAGAGATCAACAATACTTTAAACAAGTAAAATTACCTTACCTTTGTTTCTGTGGTTCTGAACAAAAAAAATGTCACCAGATACAAACTTTGTACTGCTGGATGTCTTAAATGGTATTTTGTTTATACACAGAAAGTACAAACATGACCGACTCATATTGGGGTCTTAATGTATTAATTTGGTGTGGTCATTTTTACATTATAACTTAAAGGGACAATGTTCAGAAGTATGGCTGATATTGCTTTGATTATACTGATGTCTGAACCTTTTTGTTGTTTGCTTATTTCTAAACTCATTGACAATTGTGTACAATGAAATGAAATGAGGTAAAATTTCTGCCACCTCCTGGTTGAAGTGTCCCAGGTTAATAATGGGAGATACCTGGGATTTAACTTTGTTCTGAAAGACTTTGCAGTTCCTGTTATTCAAGGAGATTCATGAAGAAAAAGTATTTCCTCAAAATGATTGAGACAAGCCATTTACCATAACCACAAGTATCCTCCTTTAGGAGAAAATAGATAAAGCAATAATATTAGGGAGGAACTTGGAGGAGAAAAAGAAAGAAAGCATATGTGATGATAATTTGGTACAGTAAATAGCTGTACTATCAGCTATAAAAGGTTAATTAACGGGATGGTATGTAACTCTCTGTCTGTTGAACCCATTGTGTCATACAGTTTATTTGGAAACTATGTTTCCAACATAAAAGAATTGACACTCCACCCTCTGATGGAAAAAGAAGTAGGAGACAAGAAGGTGCCCCAAGTGGGTTGCCCCCCCCCCCCCCCCCCCCCACATCCCAGCAGCATTGAGAAACATCTGACAACAGTTTATTTCCCAGTAGAAGGGGAAGGAGAGGAATTGAATGGTTATGATTTCATTTCATAACATGTTTGTGGTTGCTGACATAAGTGCAATATGCATATTACAGTATATTTATTATGATAATTTTCCCAAAATAGATCTTATCAACTTTTCAAGCCTTTGCTATCCTCAACTAGCTGGCACAAACCTTCCTGGTATAAATTTATATTTAGTTTTTGGAACTGCAGCGAACATTTGTTCAAGTAATGGTAGCTTTTTAATGATGGATTGTTTCATAAAGTGATCCACCAGTATTGCTGCACAGTCCTCGTGCTCATACTTCCCCAGTAGCTGGATAAACCTTAAAATAGCTACTAACTGTCATCTCTTACTAGGATTTTAAGTTCTTCTACTTTTTTGGACTATAATTCTTCAGTTTTCTTCAGTTACACATTGTATGATATAGGGTGTGAGATTTATATATGTTATCAATTATTGTAGAGTTTGGATTTTGAAGTAGTGACACGTAGTTTGGTCTATGTGTTTGAGAGAGTTTAATAATTAACTGGTCAGCCGTTCTGGAGCCATGATCTTAAAAACAAGTATGGGTGAAAGAATAGCAGTTAGAGTGATAATGGAAATTTGTTATTATTGTGGGAGTTTTAAGATAAAAGAGAGTAAGCATTGAAGAACACTAGCTTGCTTTTAGTTTATCAGAAACAAGAAATTATGTTTTTTGCTTAAGGGTAAAAAAATGATATACTGGTAAACTTTTGTTTCCAGCTCACCGGAGGTCTAGCTGAAATTAGATGTCAAGACAGTTTCAGCTGGAGAAAGGTGTGAATTCAGAACAGTGAGGGAATTGATTACCTTAGTGCAAAAGTTTTAGTTTGAAAACTACAGACATGAAGTATTTGTTTAGAAACCGGAGTAGGTTATTTGAAGGCCAGAAAGTTTTAGTTCAGTTGTGTGATTGAACAAGGAAAATGCTGAAAAATGTGTTGCTGGAAAAACGCAGCAGGTCAGGCAGCATCAAAGGAGCAGGAGAATCGGCTTTTCGGGCATAAGCCCTTCTTCAGGAAGGAAAATGCGACCAACTTTTCAATACTAGGAATTAAAAGAAACAGGTGAGTCAAATCTAAATGTGATAGAGAAAGGAACTGTCTCTTGTATTTGAGTACTGGAAAATGATGTTGGGAAAGATGGATTTTATTGTGTCGTGTATTTTAAAATCTTTCATATTGGGTTATGTATAAAAAGTTTGATTTGTTCCATTTTATTTTCATTTCTTTGGCTTAACAAACGTGTGTTTTATTGTTAACACCAGATTGAATGCTAGTGTTTCGATGGAAGATCATCTAGGTGTATATGGACTATAGGATTAGAATTCATTGGACATAAGAGGGATCTATGTCCTTTGTTTAAAAGTAATGTGTATGTAAGGTTTTGGCCAAAAATGGTTATGGTGTGGTGAAGTTTATTCCATGGGTCTGGAAGATGGTTTTGAATATTGCTAAGAACTTTCCGGATGTGGAAGATAAAACAATTGACTACTTGAAATCTTTGACAAATGCCCAACTCAGTGAATTAGCAAGAAGTTTGAAAGCAGCGGTAAAAGCAGGATCTCGTAATGTTGAGATGCTTCGAGTGATTATCTGACCATTCGAGTTGGAAGAAAGGAAACCTAAAATTGGGATTACAAACTGAAATCAGCCAAGATCCACAATTAGAAATTTAAAAAAATAGACTGAGAAAGCAGAGGAAATGAAAAGACAAGAGTCAGAGGAGTGAGAAAACTCGCAACAGAAAGGAGGAAAAGAAAATTAGAAGATAATGGAAAATGAGAATAAACAAAAACAGGTAAGGTGGAATTCAAATATCTTGCTCTCCAAAGAGATAGGGAATTTCAGCAACATTAGTTGGCCAAAGAGAAGAGTAAAGAAGGAGGTAGTAGTTTGAAGGATAATTCTGATTCCATGAGGGATTTGATTTAACTAAGAACATGCTCTTAGAGACCAAGTTTATGCAGAATGGTATCAAAACATATTTAACCTGACTTGAGAAAGTAACTGGACAGATTAAGTGATCGAAAGATGTTTGGATCTTAATGTTACATAAAGTTTTGACAAGTACGTGTATGAGTGTATGCCACTCCTGGGGATTACAACATTGTCAGTGCTTATGAGCTTGTCCCTGAAGCTTATCAATTAAAATTTTGGACCACCAGAGGGAAATTAAATCAGCAGCATTGCATGCTTGTGTTTCAGTGAACGACTACTGCATTAAATTAATAAAAGCAATATGTGATCTATTAAGCCAGATTTCACTCTAAAACCTATTTGCCCCATAGTAACATCAGCTGGGATCATAATAATTGCCATTGGCTTAAATATCAATGTAATCACTAATGTTCTGTGTCTTAGCCAAAATGGCACTGGAGCCCTAGTTCTGGAAGTCTTATCCCTGAACCCAACCCCTACCATTTTCACCAGAAGGGAAATGAGGGTGGCACATATTTTACATATCCACTGTTCATGGAGGCAGAAGCACACTGAACAGTGCAACTACTTTCAATCAGAACCAATTTTTAAAACCAGGATTTCGAAAACACAACTTGTGCTATTTACAAAATTGAAGAAAAAGTCTTGATCTGCCAGGTCAGCCATGATCGTTCAGAGTTGACTTGCCTGGTTTGAATTTAATCAGTTAAATAGGATTGACAGTGACAGTTCGTGCTGCATCACTATGCAAACCGTTGTCCTACCAATCAGTACCCTCTTCTCATGCCATATAAATCACTATTTTCTAGAGTTGGCTTTTATTCCAATTCAACATTGATGAGTACCAGATGAAAAATTTGATGTTCTTTGAATTTCTTTTCAGTTCTGTTCTCTAAAGCAACCCATTTGGATTGTTAAAAATTGATAATTATGTATGTAATAAGTAGCTAAGGCCTGTGGTACTGTCAGTCTATCAATTAATTCAAAATCTCATTAAATTTTGGAAAAAGTACTAGCTTATACAGTTGGTTCTGATATAACACAATAGTTCCGTTCTTACGTGATGTCACGTCATAAGAAAATAGCTGCATCATTTAAACTAATGGGGCTGGAATCATGTTATAGCCAATACAGGTAAGGAAAGTTTGCATTCTACAAGTAAAGGTCTAAATTCTTCAATTGCATTAAAGCCAATTTGTGTTGAAGAAATACATGTTATAGCAGCACCAACTGCAGTTGAAAAAAAATTGCTTGCAATTTCAACCAATGTTTGTTAATAAATGCCTGAGAATATTTGTTTATGATATTCTTAAATGATGTAGATGAGAATGTTGGGCGAGATGATAAGTAAGTTTGTGGATAACATAAAGATCAACTTGATGGTTCACAGTGAGGCGAAAGGTGTTAAATAGAATTTAATCTTGATAACTATGAGGTGATGCACTTTGGAACAAGCGAAGGGACAAAAGATTACTCAGTGAATGGTAGAATACCAGGAAGGTCAGAGGAAGAGAGGGATTTTGTGGTGCTTGTCTGCAAAAATTTGCTGCACAGGTTAAGAGTGTAGTTAAGAAGGCAATCGAGGTACAGATTTAAAGAGCAGGGAGGTTATGTTGGAACTGTACAAAACTTTGGTTAGGCCACAGCTGGAGTACCGTGTGCAGTTCTGGTCACCACACTATACAGAGGATGTCATTGCACTGGAGTGGCTGCAAAGGATGTTTCCTGGGATGGAGCATTTCAGCTGTGAAGAGAGACTGGACAGGCTTTTCCTTGGAGCAGAGAAAGTTGAGGGACGTGACCTGATTGGTGTTTATAAGGTTATAATGGGCCTGGACAGGGTGGATAGGAAGCAGCTGTTCCCTTTATTTGAAGTTTCAGTAACAAGGGAGCATTCGTTTAAAGTGAAAGATAGGAGGTTTAGAAGAGATTTGAGGAAAAAATCCTTTTCACCCAGAGTGCTGAGGATCTGGATTGCACTGCCTGGGAGGGTAGCTAAGGCAGGTAACCTCATAACCTTTAAAAAGTACATGGATGAACAATTGAAGTCTCATAGCATTCAATGGTATGGGCCTAGTGTGGGAGAGTGGGACTTATGGAGGTAGTAGTGTATATTTGGTGCTATAGACTCCATGGGCTGAAGGGCCTTTTCTGTACTGTATGATTCTAATAACATTACAGAATTAGTGCTGTTTACTGCTTCCACAACTTGTTGTTGTCAGGGGCCTGTAATCTAATTTGACATCTCTCAGATTGGAGGAGGTTACTTTGGTCATGCAGAATCAGTGGAAGGTGCACCATCTGTGGTGGAGAACAGAGACATGTTCGACAAGACTATTAGCTGCCTTTGATGTCAGACTATAAATGTATGTATTTATGATGGATTGATTTCTTGAAAGAATTTAACTGAATTAAATGGGTTTTTAATCAATAAGATTTTGTAATATTTAGTGAACATGGTGAAGATATTAGAACTTTACTTCATTTAATCTCAACGTGGTGATGAAGTCTGGATAAATTGTAATAGAGAGTGTAAGAGAAAAAGGTAACGGGAAGGGGCATGAGTTGGCACTATTTTGGTAAGGGCACTACACATGGCAATAGGATGAGTGGGTCTCACATGTTGATACAGAGGGTATGACGTGCTAAAGGAGGGTAGAGAGGCATAGGTTGGCATGAAGGATTTGAGAAGCCATTGTGGTAGTTGGGGGGGAGTGCATGGAGTGGCATGGACAGTGTTTGAGGAAGCTGTGGAGTGAGAGCTAAAGAGCTTTCCTGTTTTCACGATAATGGAGACAGAGCTTTGGACAATCGAGAGAGGTCCTTCTGGGCAGTGCCAGCCCTTGTGTTTGCCTCTGAGCAACCCAGTGTCCGTTGGATCCCTGGAATAAGATTTCAGCCATCCAAGGAAATTTCTCCAGAGGCAGGTTTGCAGTATTGAGATGTTTCCTGACTTGTGCATCCAACTTAGGAGAAGAAATTTGGCTCACTCTCTCTCTTCTCCCCCACAAATAGTGCATCTTCCACTTATTCTGCATGACCAACATAACTTCCTCCAACCTGATAGCCCTCATAACAGACAAGGATGGGGATTTGACAATTTGGGGATTCAGTGCAACACAGGAGGAGGCTGAAAGCCAAAGGCTGAGGAGCACTCACTGTTATCTTACAGGGTGCTGGAAATCCAAAATGTGCAATGGGGAAGAAAATGGCTACAGTCACACCCAGACAGGGCAGGGTAAGTGTCTCCACCTGTGAGAGTGGAGCTGCAACAAAAACCACCCAATGTGAGGATGCTCCCTGACCATCCTAACGCATTTCCTGCCTATTTGCTCTGCACCTCCCTGCCACATCACTGACCAGCTCATTCACACCAACAGGACAAGGAGACCAGGGATAGAATAGAGATATACAGGATAAGAACCAATGACATCAGCAACAACCGTTGCCCTGTTCAGTGGAAATATTGTGAACAAATAATTTTAAAGAGCTTTACCTACTAGATCAGTTATTGATTTAAAAGTGTAGTTAAGAAGGTGTTTGCACGATAAGGAATGATAGGGATATGGAGCCAATGTATACGTATAGAGTCCATGATATCACTTAATGACAGATAGACTCTCATTTCTAATTTCCATTCCCAATTTGAGTGTTATTTTTGGATATACTTGGTGAAAGAAGAGCAATTATCCTCCAGAAGAGCATTCTGATATTTTGGAGGAACATATGTATCTGACAGTCAAAAAATATATATCTTGGGATTTGGAACCAAATTAAAATAGTTAAATGGAAATGCACAGTTTCTAGCTATTTTATAATACACATCTGTTTGAGGATTGAACAAACAATTCATCAAGAAATTGAAGCCGGTGTCTACCTTAAAAAATGTGTTCTTTAAACAAACAATTTTGCCTTGGTTAGTGACTTAAAGCTTGGAGAACACTTGGGATCCAATGATCTCTGTAGTTTTAGATTTAGGTTTGTTATCACAACTAAGGCCAGAATAACAATGATGTAGTGCAGAGTTTCATAGATTGGCAGATTTGATGGCCATACAATATTAATTGGGAAAGGTTACTTAAAATGGAATGACAGTAAGCAAATAATCTAAAAGTTAGGGGATCTTTTGGAAAATATATCCGCAATAAAGCAATGCTTGTGCCAAGAAGAAAAAGGAAAGAAAAGATGAGGAATATGTACTTGACTGGAAAAATGCCAAATTGTAGGAAGACAAAAAGAAACATTGCAGAGAAGAGAGACATGCTGTTGAAGCTTTTCATCTTATATTCATCAGGGCATTTGAAGAATAGCAAATTTCAAATAATCAAAATAACTTATGCTACCAGAGAAAACATACTGATTGGTTAGCAAGTCAACTCTGATTGGCTGAAGTGTTACAATGGAGACAGCAACAGGGAAATCCATATTTTGTAAGCTCCCTAGTAATACATAAAAAGGTGGATCTCTGCATATGAATGTAGATCTTTATTAACAAGTATAGATGCTACAAACTTGCCAGTTTATCTTGAATTATTTACTAGTATGGCGATTAACACAACCAGGATTTTTAATCAAGTGCTGACTAATTATAGAATCATTTTAACAGCAGATGGTTTGTTTTGGGTTTTGTAAGTGTAGGCCTGTACTCTGGCTACTAGAAACAACTGAAGGAGGATACTAAATTGAAACAAGGAACTGCAGATGCTGGAAATTTTTTAGATTAGATTAGATTCCCCACAGAATGGATACAGGCCCTTTGGCCCAACAAGTCCACACTGACCCTCTGAAGAGTAACCCACCCAGACCCCTACCCTATTTTCACCCCAGACTAATGCACCCGGAACACACCCATGCAGACATGGGGAGAATGTGCAAACTCCACAAAGACAGTTGCCTGAGGCTGGAATCGAACCTAGGTCCTTGGTGCTGTAAGGCAGCAGTGCTAACCACCGAGCTACCATGCCGCCCGGATCTGAAACAAAAAACAGAAATTGCTAGAGAAATTCAGCGGGTCTAGCAGTGTCTGTGGAGAGAAAGTAGAGATAACATTTCGAGCTAATAACTGTAGGTAGTTAGGAAAAGGTGGTATTTCTGCTCAAGGGGAGGAGAGTGAGGGAGAAGAGAGAGCAGAGCTGATTAATGGAGATGGATCCCCAGAGCGATGAAAGGGGTAGGTAAACAAGATTATGGATAGCTGGCCAGGACTGAAGAAAAGCTGATAATTAGTGCTAAGAGTGAAAACATAGGTGACCTGTGCTGAATGCAGTATTCCAGTGGGCCTCTGCACTAGCTCAAAGAACAACATCTGCTTTTCCATTTGGGAATCCTGCAGCCTCCAGGACTCAACATCGAGTTCAGTAACTCTAGAGCCTGATTTCATCCTTCCATGTTTTTGACCCCCGCTACACCCAGTCCTGTTATGACATGGATTGCCTTTAGCACAGTCACCCATTCCCATGTACTCCAAGGCCCATTGTCATATTATGTAGGATGCATTCAGCACAGCCTCACATTTTAATTCATTGAACTGGGTCTGCAGGACTGCCAGTGAACAACCTGGAGGAAACCCACACAGACACGGGGAGAATGTGCAAACTCCACACAGACAGTTGCCCAAGGCCGGAATTGCACTCAGATCTCTGGTGCTGTGAGACAGCAATGCTAACCACTGATCCACCATGCTGCCCCATCGATTGATTCAGGTTTTAGATTTAGGTTTGTTATCACAACTAAGGCCAGAATAACAATGAAGAAGTGCAGAGTTTATTCAGTGTGTTTGCAGCGTAAGCAGCTAACATGCGCTAGTGTGAGAATGATGTCGTACAATGCTGTTTGAAACATCCACCCCCTTGACAAATCATTGCTAGCGACCAGGACAAGCTGCAAGTGAGCATCCAAGTAGACACAAAGCGGGTGAACACAAAGTAAGCAAGCAAACACAGCTGAAGTAGAAGCCTTTGTAGTATTTAAGAAGTGTTTGGATGTACATTTACAACGCCAAGGCATCCGAGACGAGACCAAGTGCTGGAAAATGGGATTAGTATAGTTAAGTGGTTGATTCTGCACTGGTC
Source organism: Chiloscyllium plagiosum (assembly GCF_004010195.1). Classification (NCBI taxonomy): domain Eukaryota; kingdom Metazoa; phylum Chordata; class Chondrichthyes; order Orectolobiformes; family Hemiscylliidae; genus Chiloscyllium; species Chiloscyllium plagiosum. The sequence goes on from NC_057710.1 coordinate 128,183,577, forward strand.
AAACACAATGGGCCAATGACCCTTCTTCTGCTGTAGGCCTCTATGATTCGAAGTGTCCTGAAAGGGCCCCAGTCCCAATGAGTGAGATGAGCACCAGTTCATGGCCACAGCATTGCAGGGTGAGGTTTCGATGAGCTCGCAAATGCAGAACTGATCTGTATTCAAAGTGAGTCTGAGATATTCCATGATGATGATAATGATACTGTGAGGCTTGTGTGTGTCCATTGCCACCCTGTCTGGACTAAGGAATTGCAGGCAGTTTCTGCCCATGGGGCATGTCCTGAGATTTTGAGGAATGCTGGCCAAGATGGACCCCCTGAGAAGCAAGCAGTGAGCTGGAGCTGCTCAGACCACCACATCTGGAACTATCAGTGTATAGTTTCTGCCTAGGGAAGTAACAGCTTACATACACATGAATTGAGAATATTTAATAATGAGATGTTAATACATACAAACCGAGCCCTCGCTGCTCATGGGAGAGATTCACATTTCACTATTAAAACTTCGGCTGGAGACAATGTTTGTTTTTTTTTGATATTGAGAATCTCATGTCATTTTGGATTGGTGGCAACATCCTGTTAATAGAAAAAAACGCTAGTGCAGCCTGCCCAGAGTACTGAGAAACAGCTTACTTCATTTGTTGTTCATATTTTTTGGGTGCCTTGTCATTCTAAGATCTAAGGCAGGTTTGAAAGGTATGGTCTATGTTGAATAAGGCAGTTGGCTTTAAAAGTTTAACCTTGAAGCCTTCATATCATTCTGCCCATTGTTTTTTGTAGTTGTTCCAATCTGTTTGTCTCACCTCTTCTGTTTACAATCTATAACTTAGGTTAGCCTAAAAGAGACAATGTCACTTAACAATAAGGATAATGTAGTGAAGCAGTCTTAAGCTAATGTAACATAGTTTATTACTGTCGCAAAGATATTACTACAGTTGTTATGGGGGATTTCAACATGCAGGTAGACTGGGAGAATCAGGATGGTACTGGACCCCAAGAAAGGGAGTTTGTGGAGTGCCTCCGAGATGGATTCTTAGAACATGTTGCAGTTGTATAAGACTCTGGTGCGGCCGCATCTGGAGTATTGTGTGCAGTTTTGGTCATCATACTATAGGAAGGATGTGGAGGCACTGGAACGGGTGCAGAGGAGGTTTACCAGGATGTTGCCTGGTATGGTAGAAAGATCGTATGAGGAAAGGCTGAGGGGTTGTTTTCATTGGAGAAAAGAAGGTTTAGGGGTGACTTGATAGAGGTGTACAAGATGATTAGGGGTATAGATAGGGTTGACAGTGAGAATCTTTTTCCACGTATGGAGTCAGGTATTACAAGGGGGCATAGCTTTAAATTAAGGGGGGGGTAGGTATAGGACAGATGTTAGGGGTAGGTTCTTTACTCAGCGAGTCGTGAGTTCATGGAATGCCCTGCCAGTAGCAGTGGTGGACTCTCCCTCATTATGGGCATTTAAGCGGGCATTGGATAGGCATATGGAGGATAGTGGGCTAGTGTAGGTTAGGTGGGCTTGGATCGGCGCAACATCGAGGGCCGAAGGGCCTGTACTGCACTGTATTCTTCTATGTTCTATGTTCTAACAGCTTGTGCTGGAGCCTACCAGGGAGAGAGCAATTCTGGATCTGGTGTTGTCCAACAAACCAGATTTGATCAGGGACCTCGAAGTAAAGGAGCCATTAGGAGGTAGTGACCACAATACAATAAGCTTTAATCTGCAGTTTGAAAGGGAGAGGGTAGAATTGGAAGTGACAATATTTCAGTTGAATAAGGGAAACTATGGAGCTATGAGGGAGGAGCTGGCCAAAGTTCAATGGTGCAATACCCTAGCAGGGATGGCAGTGGAGCAACAATGGCAGGTATTTCTGGGTATAATGCAGAAGGAGCAGGATCAGTTCATTCCAAAAAGGAAGATCCTAAAGGGAGGCAGGGGTGGCCGTGGCTGATGAGGGAAGTTAAGGACCATATAAAGACAAAAGGGAAAAAGTATAACATAGCAGAGATGAGTGGGAAATCGGAGGACTGGGAAGCTTTTAAAGAACAACAGAGGATAACTAAGAAGGAAATACGCAAAGAAAAAATAAGGTACGAAGGTAAACTGGCCAAAAATATAAAGGAGGATAGTAAAGGCTTTTTTTGTATTTGTAAAGAAAAAAAAGGTTAAGACTAAAATTGGGCCCTTGAAGACAGAAACGGGTAAATTTATTACGGGAAACAAAGAAATGGCAGAAGAATTGAATTGGTACTTTAGATCTGTCTTCACTGGGGAAGACACGAGCAATCTCCCAGATGTAATAGTGGCTGAAGGACCTGAACTGAAGGGAATTTATATTAGGCAGGAAATGGTGTTGGAGAGATTGATGGTCTGAAGGCTGATAAGTACCCGGGGCCTGATGGTCTGTATCCCAGGGTACTGAAGGAGGTGGCTCTAGAAATCGTGGATGCATTGGTGATCATTTTCCAATGTTCTATAGATTCAGGATCAGTTCCTGTGGATTGGAGGGTGGCGAATGTTGTCCCACTTTTTAAGAAAGGAGGGAGAGAGAAAACAGAGAATTATATTTTAAGACCTTCTGTAATGCGGATTCTTTTCAAGACAGCATTGTTTATTTCCTCAAGTTCCCCTTGCTTCCATGTCTTTCTCCACAGTAAATTCTGGTGTGAAGTATTTGTTTAGGATTGCATCAATTTCTTGTGGTTGCACACATAGATTATCTCATTTATCTTTAAGGAGCCCTTAATATACTTGTCAAATTGCTTTAATCTTATCTGTCAAAGCAATCTCATGTCTCCTTTTTACCTTCCAGATTTTTCTCTTAGGTGTATTCCTACACCACCTACTCCTCAAGGGATTTGCTTCATCCCAGCTGTTTATGTCTGACATATGCCTCTGTCCTTTTCTTGACTAGAACCTCAATATCTCAAATCATCCAGTGTTCCCTACACCTGCCAGCTTTGCCCTTCACACTAACAGGAATAAGATCTTGCTATCTCGCTTTTGAAGCCTAGCACTTGTCAGACATCCATTTACCTGCAAACAGCCTCCCCCAATCAACGTTAATACCATCAAAATTAGCCTTGCCCCAATTTAGAACTTTAACTTGTGGACCAGGCCTATCCAATTCCATAACTATTTTAAAAGTAATGAAATTATAATAACTGGTCCCTGCCTTATTTCCAAGAGGAGGTAGAATTTAGCCATTCTGTGGTAGGGCCATCTACACATTGATTAAGGAAATATTCTTGAACACACTTAAAGTCCTCCTCATCCATGTCCTTAACACAGTGGCAGGCCCAGCCTATATTTAGAAAGTTAAAATCCCTATTACAACCCTATTATTATAGGATTGGACACTCTGGAGGCAGGAAGCATGTTTCCGCTGATGGGTGAGTCCCAAACCAGGGGCCACGGATTACAAATATGGGGTAGGCCACTTAGAACAGAGTTGAGGAGAAACTTCTTCACCCAGAGAGTGGTGGGTGTATGGAATGCTCTGCCCCAGAAGGCTGTGGAGGCCAAGTCTCTGGATACTTTCAAGAAAGAGTTGGGTAGAGCTCTTAAGGATAGTGGAATCAAGGGTTTTGGGGATAAGGCAGGAACAGGATACTGATTGAGGATGATCAGCCATGATCATAATGAATGGTGGTGCTGGCTCGAAGGGCAGAATGGCCTACTCCTGCACCTATGGTCTATTACATAGTAGTCAGATATCACATCTTGTTACTGAAGTATGTGACTCTTTTTCTGAAGATTCATTGTTAATCCTTGACCCCCCATAAGCGCCATAGTTTGGTATTGCAGGAAGGATAGGTCTATGTCTGTCCAGAGGACCAAGTACCAACTTGGTAGCTTAACATCTTTTTATTTATGTGTTTATTTGTGTTTTTTTTTTACACTTCACATGTTTTCTGTTCCAATTTGTGAACTTGGCTCTGTTAGTATCATTTTTACCTCTGAATCAGCCGTTTGTGAGTACAAATTCCTGCTCTTCGATGGCACTGTGAATCTCTACACTGGTGTTATGCAATACCAAGGGAGTGCTATCTGCCAGCTGAAGTTCGAAACTGAGATATTTATTGAGGAATTGGGCCTTATTCCAGTGACCTGACCACACTTCCTCCTTCAACCAATGCCACAGAAACACACTAAACTGAAGCTTTATTTTGCTTTTTTGTTTGAAAGCTTGTTCTGCACAAACTGGCTGCTGTTCTTTTTCAGATAAATCTCTTTTTTTGCTGTTGAACTATATCCTTCCTTTTAAAGCAACTTATTTCTTTCTTTCTTAGTTTGATTTATTTTGTCTCTGTTCTCTTCATTTTTTCCCTTGGTTTCAATTTGACCACGGGGGAACATACCTTAAATATTTCTATGTAACTTTTTAAAGTCGAGTGATCAGGTCAAGAATAAATTTAACCTACAAGGAGTTGCAGTTTATTTAAATGTGTAAGTTGTATGTATGTTAGCATGGTTTGCTCTGAATGATACAGTGCACCTCATCAGAATGATCACGTTGCATTTTTCAAAACACAATACGAACAGATGAAATGATGATAATTTAATTAGACTAATTCTAAACAGACAAAATAAATCAAATTCAGAAGAAAAATGTTATGCAATAGATTTGTTATCAGCAGAAAATATATTGGGGATGTTGTATTATTTTCTTACTGAATGTTACAGCTTGCAATTCAGATGTAATCAATGTTGTGCAGACTTTGTTTCACAAGTAAGGTATCTGGATTTTCAAAAGCCCAGAGATTGAAGAAGAGGATGAGATTACTTAGTGTGGAAACAGGCCCTTCGGCCCAACAAGTCCATACCGCCCCACCAAAGCACAACCCACCCATACTCCTACTTGTACCCCTTACCTATCACTACGGGCAATTCACCTGAATTGCACATTTTTTTTTGGACTGTGGGAGGAAACCGGAGCACCCGGAGGAAACCCACGCAGACACGGGGAGAACGTGCAAACTCCACACAGTCAGTCGCCTGAGGCGGGAATTGAACCCGGGTCTCTGGCGCTGTGAGGCAGCAGTGCTAACCACTGTTCCACCGTGCCGCCCATAAATTTATCTTAAGCTTATCTTGCCTTGCATTAAAGTAACCCAACTACTTCAAAACTCAGTTATTGGACTCTCCTTATTATAAGTAAAGGAATAGTTACCCTTATCCATTCTCACCAAAGATGTAAGTGGTGATGTTCACGATAAGCTCTCATATTGAAAACATATAAAATGAAAGGGAAAGAGCTACACGCTGAAGAAGCTTATTTGAAAAGTGAAGGGGAATTTACCAGTAATAATTGTCTGTGTTTGAGCCAAATAGAAAAATTAACATTTGGGTGTAGCTGTAGAGGTAAAATAATGATCAGAAATGTCCAAAAATGTTGTTTCCAAAGAACATTGTTTCAGTCAACAAAGGTGTCAAGGAAAAGGGTTTTTATATTGTAGGTCAGTCTATCATATAGAGGAAGGTAGACATCCTTATAATTGCTTTCCCACTGTATGGGCTAACTAATTAGTTGTAATGCTAGCAATAACACTATTCCCAGTTCCTGGACTTCTAACCCTTGTTAGCATTTTCCTTGTTTCTTTCTGCCAGTTGTGTGAAGTATGAGTGCAATATATTGTCCTGGTCTCTTTGATATTGTTATTTTCCTAATGTCTGTGTTTATGCAGATTATGAAAATGATTTTAGGGCCTTTACCCTTCTTTTAGTACAATTAGCTGAGACATAAGATTTGTCTGCCTCCATTCTAATGCCTTACATGCTAATTATGCAAAAACAGAAATGGTAATTGGACCCAAACACCTTTAGAGCACAGCCATTTTCTCCATAATACTGCATGCTCCTGACCTGAAACATTTCTATACCAGCTGCACAGGTAATTTTCCATTATTACCATCAGAATATATTCTCACATTGATCTTACATCTTCCACCTTGTAAATGGTTTGCACTTGCAGGAAATCCTAGCGAGTGCAACAAATTTATATTATTCCTTTTTACCTTTTTTTTAATCAACCCTGTTCAGAGATGTCATTTACAAACCTGTGGAGCAGGTGGGACTTAAACCCAAGTCTCCCAGTCCAAAGGTGGGGACGTTACCAGTACACCACATGAGGACTCTGTTATTCATTTGTATCCTATTGATTTTGTAGTGCATAATCATATACTGTAATTTTTGTGGACCAATTATATATAATCATTCAAATTAGAGGGTGAGTTCTTTGACAACCTCAAGTAAAAGTAGAACCTCATGTTTTGTTCCCTTTACACTACTGTGTGATTTACAGTTTAATTTCCTACATCTAAAGAAATAGTAGAGAAGATTTTCAGTTATTGTACTCGAAGTAAAAATAAATCATAGAAAATTTTCGATATATCTATTCCTCAGATTTAGTTGAAAAGAACAATTCTGATCTTGCACTTAAAGCAATAAAACTTTCTTTCAAAACCTGTTGAATCATCTGTGCATTTCCAGCATTTTCAGTTTTTTTTTGGTGCTAGCATTCTAACCTCTACAGCTCTGATTTTGCAAGATCTTGGAATGTATATTTCCCTGTGTCTTAAAGAATATTGCCTAAGTATGATAACTCTAATAATTCAGGAGAAAAGCAAAAAGTTAGTTAATGAGATTGCATTTTATTCAACAAAATACTATTTGCTTAGCTGTAATATACAAGAAAATGACAAGAAGAAGAACCAACTGTTGAAAGAGCCGACCTCAATGGGACAAGAATGGAGCTGAGCCTGAGAGACTGGGGTTAAGGTTGCAAATAAATGGTGGTGGGCAATGGGCTAGCTTTAAAGAGGAAATGGATTGGATGCTATAGTTTTCCTCAAAAAATACTATAGCTCCCTGGAAGACTAAATTAAAGAAGAAAAGCAAGCTTATAACAAATGTTAGGTTGAAAATACAACATACAACCAAGTTAAAAGATTACACAACACCAGGTTGTAATCCAACAGGTTGGTTTGGAAGCTTTTGCTATAAATTTTGTGTCTCATGCTCCCGCTCCGCAGCCACCTGATGAAGGAACAGCAGTCTGAAAGCCAGGTCTTCCAAACAAACCTGTTAGACTACAACCTGGTGTTGTGTGATTCCCCACTTTATTTCAGCCTTAAATGACCCAGCCGTGTCAGCCCTCTGTGGTATAGAGTTACACAGACTTGCTATAAATTCTGTGTTATGACCCTGCTACACAGGTACATGATGAAGGAGCAGTGCTTCTAAATAAACCTGGTGTTGTCTGATTTTTAACTTTGCCCACCCCCGTCCAACACTGGCTCCTCCACATCACAACACACAACCATACAGCAATGAGGCTATGGTGAATTTTGGATGTTTATAAGAAAAATGAAAAACAAATAAGAGAAGCAAAGAGGGATTAATAAATAAAAGACTGCCATCTAATGTACAGAGAAATTCCAAAGTCTTGTAAAGGGATATTAGTCATAAAAGGGTGTTTAAAGGAGGAAGAGAGATGACTGGAGACTGAAGAGGGCATTTGCACAAAGAAACCGCAGGGATGGCATGAATATTTTGCATTTGTCTTTACTTGCAAGACAAATGCTGCTCAGTCTATGTTGTCAGAAGAGAAAACTCAATCACTGGAAGGGTTTAAATTGATGAGAGGTATTGGATAAGCCGTCAGTACTTAGAGTTAGAAAGACTCTTGGACCAGATCACATGCATCCAAGGATTTGAAGGAAGTGGAGATTACAGAGGCACTGACCATAATCATTCACACTTCCCTGCACTCCGGGATGGTGCTGTTGGACTGCAGAATTAGGAAATATTTTGTCCTTATTCAAATTCTGCTGTCAAGACAGCAATTACAAACCAGTGAGTTTGACTCATATGGTAGGAATGCTTCTAAAAACAAATATTTGGGATAGGATTAATAATCACCTGGAAAAACATGGGTCAGTTCAGAAGAGGTGTAGATTCACCAAAGGATAATTATCCAACTTATTGGAGGCCCACTAAAGAGGTAACAGAAAGAGTTAAAGAGAGCAAGGCTGTTGATGTGGTGTAAATGAATTTTCAAAGGTGTTTGATATTTTGCCACAGGGTAGACTTGTGAGAAAAATTACAGCTTGAATAAAAAGATCAGTAGAAACATCAATAAAAAATTGGTTGCAGAATATGAGACAGAAAGTAATGGCTAATCAGTACTTTTGACCTGGAAGAAGGTTGGTAATAGAATTCCTCACTGAGGTGCTCATTTGAATCCTCTAAATCAGTAATAGTTTGTTATCTCTCCCTCCAGTCAGTATTGGGACCCTTGCTTTTCCTGAGAAATATAAATGATCTTGATCTTCCTGTGCAGGAGACAATTTCAAAGTTTGTGGAGGTTGCAACACTTAAGAAGAACTGTAAACTAGAAGGAGGACTGTGTAGAACTTCCTAAAGAAGTTACTGTAGTGAGTAAAAACAATGTCTGCAGATGCTAGAAACGATATTCTGGATTAGTGGTGCTGGAAGAGCACAGCAGTTCAGGCAGCATTTGAGGAGCAGTAAAATCGACGTTTCGGGCAAAAGCCCTTCATCAGGAATAAAGGCAGAGAGCCTGAAGGGTGGAGAGATAAGTGAGAGG
>NC_057710.1:128195884-128267687 GCF_004010195.1 Chiloscyllium plagiosum
GAGGGTTGGAGAGATAAGGTGGAAGAGAGTGGGGGTGGGGAGAAAGTAGCATAGAGTACAATAGGTGAGTGGGGGAGGGGACATTTACTGTAGTGGCAGATGGATGGAACATGAAGTTCAATGTGAAAAAGAATGAGGTAAAGTCCTTTGGTACAAAGATCATGGAGAATTAGCACAAAATAGAACTTACTAAAGTGTGTGCAGGAGCAGGGGAACTACATGTAAAGGTGCATAAGTCATTAAAGATGACAGGACAAGTTGAGAGAGCTGTTGATAAAGCATACAGAATATTTGGCTTCATTAACAGGGGTATAGAGTACAAGAGCAGAGAGGTTATGATGAACTGATGCAAACACTGGTTAGACTCACTTGCAGTATTATGTACAGTTTTGAGAACCATACATTTGAGTGAATGCAGAACAAGGCGATGTTTGGTTTCAGGGGTGGGAAACTTCAGTTATGAGGATAGATTGGAGAAATTGGGACTGTTCTCCTTGGAGACTGGAAAACTTAGAGGAGATCTGATAGAAGCTTTCAAGACTATGAACAATCTGGATAGCTGAGTTGGGAGAAACGGTCCCTGCTCCTAACAGGGTAGAGAACCAGAGGGCACAACTTCAAAGTACTTTGCAAAAGAAGCAAGTGCAAAGTGCAACATAACTTTTTCCACACAGCGAGTAGTTAGGATCGAGCATGCATAGCCTGGAAGTGAGGTGGAGGCAAGTTCCTTGAGGCATTCAAGAGGACATTAGATTGAAACAAAGAGCAAGGTTAAGGCAGGAGATTGGCATCAAGTCAGGGAGCTGGTGCAGACAGTGGGCCCAGTGCTCATCTTTTGTACTGTAACAATTGCGTGATTCTGTGAATTGAGAGATCAGGAGGCTCACTGGTCAGTCATTACATCCAGAATCTAGGTGTGCATGCTCATTCAGCATTCTCCTCGATAATACCCCATTGAGGTACTCATTTGAATCCTCTAAATCAGTAATAGTCTGTTATCTCACCCTCCACTGAGGTGGCAAACAAAGCATCCTTTCACCTTGGCCTGGATGACTCACCATATCTGATTCCAACTCTGTGCTAATTCCTAAAGTAAATGGATCGCCAGTGCTGGCAAATGGGAGTAGATTAGGTTGGGATATCTGGTCGGCATGGACGAGTTGACCGAGGGGTCTGTTTCCGTGCTGTACATCTCTATGACTCTCTGACTGACCTGGTGACCACGAGTGTCAGATTAAGTGAAGCGGTGACTCAGTGGAGGAAAATCAATGTGAGACAAACTGTAGTGGCTTGGGAAGGAAAGGGTCCATGTCACACCATTAACAGCTTCGAACAACTGTTAGAATTCAGGATGAAGGTGTTCTGGTGTTGAGAAGGGGCATAAGGCAGGAAGATACTGTCATGCTGAAAATTCCCAGTGATGTCTCATATTTCAGATCCTGTTGCAGCCCACTGTGGAGAGAACAATCTACTCCACAGGACCTGTGAGATGCAGGTGATCTTGGCCCCAGTCAGTCAGCTTTGTTCCTTTTCATTGTGTGCTACCTTGTTCAGAATTTCATGGACTGTATACTAGTATCTTTGGGTAATCTTCCCACGTTAGCTGAGATGTATGGAGGGAATGACGGATGAGTGTGAGGCTCATAGGTATTTTGAGGGTGAGGTAGGCTTGTGTTCTGCGATGAGGCTGTGGTGCACTGAGCAGTGTGAGAAGTTGGTGGTGTGGAGTTGAGCAATGCTCAAACACAATAAAAATACACTAGGGTTAACAAGATGGGAACTTACCTTGCGCGATTAACTGAGCTGGGTTAGGCTTTAATTTGTTGATGCCAAACTGTAGCATGGTGTTTGCTTTTCCTCCACATGCCTGTTCTGGCATCATCAAAGACGATTAAGGTCATAATTCAATGTTGATAATGTGGTTAATGTTTCTGCCATCATCCAGTTCAGACTGTTCATTGTCTACATCCAACAAACACAGCAACTCCATTATAATTTTTCCAACCAAAAATCAGGTGGCCATTTCTTCTGAAAGTCTTTATGTACTTGAATATGCTGCACATACCATGGTATTTTATCCAGTCTTGATGAAATAAATATTTCTTGAAAGTTATTGTGGAAATCAGAGACTGGCAAAAGCATGATTCAGTAAGAATTCTACATCCAGTATCATAACATGTAAACAATGTGATCCTTGGGATTATTGGGTTACTGGATACCAATTATTTTAAGTGAGCTGCATTCACAACATACTCCTAGGGTGGCACGGTGGCTCAGTGGTTAGCTGTCTCTCAGTGCCAGGGACCTGGGTTCAGTATTAGCCATGGGTGATTGTCTGTGTGAGTTTCCTCTGGGTTCTCTGGTTTCCTCCCACAGTCCAAAGATATGCAGGTCAGGTGGATTGGCCATGCTAAATTCCCCATACTAGCCAGAGTTGTGCGGGCTAGTTGGCTTATAGAGACTTATAGAAAGTGGGGTGGGTCTGGCTCTGGATGGGATACTCTTTGGTGGGCCAATATGGGCTGAATGGCCTGTTTCTGTGCTTTAGGCATTCCACAATTCCAGGTTTACCACATGGCTCCATAATTTCATGATTTGGAGGTGCTGGTGTTGGACTGTGGTGTACAAAGTTAAATATCACACAACACTAGGTTATAGTTCAACAGCTTTATTTGGAAGCATTAGCATTCAGAGCACTGTTCCTTCATCAGGTGGTTGTGGAGCTTATGCCCAAAACGTCGATTCTCCTGTTCCTCAAATACTGCCTGACCTGCTGTGCTTTTCCAGCACCACGCTCTCGACTCTGATCTCCAGCATGTGCAGTCCTCACTTTCCCCGATGATTCCAAACCTACAAGGTGCTGTCTGCAATGTTGTGGAAGCTGTTATTGATGAGCTTAGAGAATGAATGTTGGCTGTCTACTTCACATGGGTGCGAGGCAGGATGAGGAAGATCAGCCCTGATGAGTTTTAATGCTATCCTTACCCAAAATATTTTCAAATGCCTTTCAAGCAGTAATCGCTGGCTGATTTTCCACTCCATAACTGGGAACCTAATGAAACTGATTGTAGCATTTGTCATTTCATTGCAAAGAAATAAATAACTTGCATTCATCAACATCTTCTACAATCTCAGGATATCCTACACCTTTCCAGTTAATTAAGTGCTTCTGAGTTGTAGCCACTGTTGTGGTATAGCAAATAGAACAAGCAAATTCATTACAGCAAGTTTCCCCCAACATTCAGGTTGAAAGAGGTTCCTTTCAGTTTTTAATGTTTCAGCTACTTTCAACCTTTATCTGTTGTGTTATCAGAAGATCTTTGGCCTTTTAAAAATTATTTTAACAACCATCAATGTAGCCCCCTTGTTAAAGTGACTTTGAGTTCTAGAGGGTCATGCCTGCCTTTTATCAGTAATGGCATTGTCTTGAGAAACTCCTTCACTGCTTCATTTGACATCTCAGACACTCACGAAAATAACACAAAGTTCACATAACTCATACCCCAAGAAATAAGTTTAAGAACTCCTAAATCACTTGTAACATGTTTCTATATTTACAATTCCTGGTTTTCTAGCCAAGTTGTTTTTGTTAAGTCTGAAGAAATGTTTCGAAGAGCACACACTTATTAAATGCTTAAAATGATCTCTAAATGTAGTACATCAATGTAATAGGATCTTTGAGACTATATCATTTCATACTCTGTATGTCTATGGTATTAAGCCATTTTTTTAATGTTTGAACTTTTGAGTAGAAATTGAAACCGTAAATAAATATGCATTACCTTGGAATTTAAAGTAAATTAGGTGCATGTGTAAAACAGGTAGATTTTTTTTGTTTAATCTAATCTATAGTATTACACAAAACAGGATAAACTGAAGAAATTCCTCCAATGGCAGACATAACTGCTTTATTAAATTACTGATGGGTGATGATAAGGAAATTTGGAAGACTTGATTTTCTCAGCCTTTACTGACTTTTTTGCAATCAAGTTAAGAATTTTTCACAGGCTGAACCCCTTCAACAGAATATAAAGCACATCATTCTCTGCAGCAAGTACCTCTTCAGTTATGCTGGGTTTCTGCATCGACTCACTCGCACTTTTTCAATTGTCATGTTTTGTTTTCCCAGGAAAAGCCTTACCAGTGCTCAGAATGTAACAAGGCTTTTAGTCAGAAGAGGGGCCTGGATGAACATATGAGGACTCATACAGGAGAAAAACCATTCCAGTGTGATGTAAGTAGTTCAGTCTAATTTTAGAACATGGATCATACTACTAACAATCAAATAAGCACTTGTTCCAAGTATATAATGAATCAGATATGAACATTGGGAGTAGGAGCAGAAGTAGATCATTTGGTCCATCAAACTTGCTTGTCCAGCCAAGCAAATCATCTACTTCGATGCTATTTTTACCCCGCTATCTCCATGTCCTTTGATTTCATTGGCATTCAGAAGTCTATGGATTTCTGTCTTGAACATGCTAAACATGGTGCATCATTTCCCAGAACTGTTCTCAATAATCCCTTTTATCTCAGAATCTGGCCTGTGACTTTTCCAATTTATGTGAATTGCGTGTTCGCTATTGTTAAGTTTCTGTGCAACTATGCCACGTCATAAAATTAAGATTAAAAGTGTACTCTAAGTTATGATTCTCGGATGTTATATAGTACCAGATGAATCTGATAAATTATTTTGTTGTTGGTGATGCAAGTGAAGAAGCTTTTGGCTGGCAATATCCAGATTGCTATTCAGTACTTTAACTTATTTGCAGATTCAATCAAGAAAGTAAACTAACTCAGCTTGAAAAGATTAGTAAATGTTTCATCTCAAATATATAATGAATAGGTGACATTAGATGACTTCACAAAGTCGTGTTAGTTATTCTCTTAAGTTAATGTAAAACATGAAAGGACTGTATGCAATCTACATGTTCCCAGTACTGTAGCCAAAATAAATTGTGTTCTCTCAGCAGGATGTATTGTTACATCAACATTCATTAAAGGCTCTCATTAAACTTGAATTTGTTGCTGATTGTGTAGCTGCAACTTTGATCCTAATTACCCGGGGAGCCAAATCTAAATACGTGATTTGAAATGGAACAACTGTTTGTGATTACATTGACACACAGAAGTAAAACTCGTATAAGACAAAAATTACATTCTACCAACCTTTCATTATCTGATGGGTTTTGTTTAGTCATGTACTTCCATTTATTCATAATGGGACAAGTACCATTATTGCCATTGTCAGCAAGGCTTTTAATGCACAATTAAAATCAGTGAGGCATGTACATCATGAGAGAGATACATTAACGCTAGAGACTACAACCTCAAATACCCTGAATGATCTATCTATTAACTCTTCAGATTTGTTGTCTACCTTTTGTGCTAAAGGAAACTGTGTGTGTTTAAAAATGTGAAAGTTATATAGCAAGAAGCTTACATGAAATTGTGATTTCATTGACCTCACCCAAGTCTGCCATTGAGAATTTCCAAGTCATTCTTTTGCTTTCTCTAACAAGACCATGCATTTGTCTCAGTTAGACAGAAGTAAAATAAATGGAAATAGAAAGAGCTGAAATGTTCTGAAGCAACACTCAACCTTTGCCCATCATCCATGGATAGTGGGGGCTTGTTTGCAGGGATTGTGGCCTCTGGTCACAAAGACGCTGAACATTGCAGGAGTAGAATCATAGAAACCGTAGTGTGGAAACAGGCCATTCTGCCCAATGAGTCAACACCGCCTGTTTGAAGAGCATCCCAACCAGACTCAATCCCATACTCCATCCCTGTAACCCAGCATTTCCCGTGGCTAATCCACCTAGCCTGCACATCTCTGGATACTATGGACAATTTAGCATGGCCCATCTTTGGACTGTGGAAGGAAACCGGAGCACCCAGATGAAACCCACACAGAGAATGTACAAACTCCATATAGACAGTCTCCCTAGGCTGGAATCAAATCTGGGTCGCTGCACTGTGAGGCAGCAGTGCTAACCACTGAGCCACTGTGCCACCTATAAGTCCCTTCCTTTTCAGAAATCTCGTGAAATGATGCCAAAGACATGTGTGCCAGAGCTCAGAGGAAGGAGTTCACCTCACCAGGTACACACCTCATCGATATGTTTGCCATTTTCATCTAACGAGACTCTATTTGTGAATGTAATTAGAGTGGCCTGGAGTGCTAACTTGCCCTGTCAGTGCCTGATTGAGGAACTTGACATTAGGGAATTGGGATAACCAATCCCTGTCTCTGTTGCTGACCAACCCTGCTGTCATGACTCCCTTCCCAAGATCACATTCCCTCTGTTCCCTTCACCATCACTCACCTCTGTGTGGGTCCATCCTTCATCCAAGATCTCAGGTACATGCAGTACTGCTAACAACCACCATCACCCCAGTGGCACTGCTGAGTGCAGAAGGGCAGCTAGCTTCTGATTGACCAGTGGGTGAGGCTATGCTCAGCTAAGTGCTTGAGTCGGAGAAGATGCATTATGGCTTGGCTGAGAGCCCACAGGATTCCACCTAGCAACCAGAAATTTTAACTTTGTATCTCTTCTCCGCACTTGCTGCATGACCTGCATATTATTTCTATTTTCATATCAGTTAGAACTGAATCATCTGAATGCTCTGTGCTGTAAACTCAAGTTTTGGGAATGAAATTAGATAGGCACTAACAATAATGCAGGGGCCATGATGTTCAATTAACTCTACACGTTGGACTTAATGCAGACAGAATGGTATCTTTGTGCCAGAGCAAATAAATACTTTACTTCTCCCTCACACACAGCAATGCTACAAGCTTCATATCCATGCGTTAGAGCTTCGGTACTTGTTTAATTGGCACATTGCACAGCCTTCACTGACAGGTTTCCCTTTTTCTCGAAGTTAGTGCACAATTGAAGGCAGCAGGTACTAACTGGAAGACCAGCACCATTTTGGATATTGACACTGAATCTTTCTTCGAGGGTATATTGAAAATTGGATCTACACATTGTGTGACACGAGGAAAAACTTTGCTGCAGTTAGAATACTGAAGGATAGCGCTGGTGCCAGAGGGTGAGATTACATCTGAGTTTTGATGCAAACAACTCAGGTGATGATTTCTGTGGGGCAGGTGATAAAGAAGATGAGAAAGTACAAGTTACAAAGTGCTTGGTAAATAGGGAACCACCCAGCAGTTGAGAAACACAGAATGGTCCTGAACTAACTTAACACAAGCATTTATGCTGAGTTTAAATGCTGTCTTTTCCAGTGCAGAAATGGTGATTAACTACAGCAGCGCAGCTGTGGACACACCTACAATTCGGCATCAGATGATCGACTTCTCGGCTTCCATTGCATTAAATTTTTTTTTCCCCAAATATCTGAGTGGAGTATTAGAAGCTCAGAATGAAGCTGTGTAAGTTCAGGCTGCTGTCACCATGGCTGCAGAGAGCAGTGTTCAAAAGGGCTTGTGGGTCCTGACAGTAACCCGGCAATCACATCCCGTCACATATTACTAGAGTGGCCCTGGGGAAGTGGCAGTAACTGCATTGTGAGGAACTCTGTTGTTCCCCCCTCAGTATAATCACACTCTCACCATGAGCACTCCTCCAGAGTCCTCAATATTGTCTGTCAGCCACCTATCCAATCTCTCCCTGTGAAAGGCTTCCACTAGCCCAGCTACAGTCAGTGGGGTAACGCTGGGCTAGAGCACCAGAATGGGCATACACACATGTACCCGGGAATAGACAGGAGTGATCAGTTTCTGTTGTTATTCATTATCACGTGATTACGTTCTAAATGTATTTTGGGGTGTTTACATTTAGATGGCTCTTAGTTCCAGTTGCAGTCCAGGGCACATATGTTGGTCAGTGACAGAGAAAAGATGAGGAGTGTGAGATTGTTGGTGAAGGGGGGGGCAAGTGGACTTGCAGTTTCACTGATATTTCGCTCGAATCAGGTTGTCCACATGCAAATCGTAGAGGAACGGGATGTTCAACTTTTTATTTTCTTTCCTCCCCTCCATCCCCCTCCATCCAGCTGCTCCTCTCTTTGTTCCCGATCCTCACTTTCTGTGGAGAGCTGGCCACAAAGGGTTGTGTTCTCACTCTGGTGAAGCTGTGCAGCATGCAGCAGATCACAGCACTCCACTGTGTTGCCCAGAGTGCTCTCGGCAGCAAATACACTTCAGTTTGCTCCTGGTCAGGCAGCTGACCCACCTTGTGTACGTGGGTTGGAAACTGGAGTCAGCAGTTACGTTGTCACTGGACAGTCCTTGTCAGCCAGTGGCCACCCTTCAGCATCAAAACTGCAGCTGGCATCAAAAACGGACCCTGACTGCTGCCCAGAGGCTGAACATTAACCTGTTTGAGACACTGCATATGGTCATGCAGCCACTGGCCATTGTGGGAGTGGGATCCCTCTTCTCGCTGGAACCTGACGGCATTACAAAGCAGCTATGGGGCAGGCCATGGCAACTTCTACCATGAGAAGCCTGCAAGCTGAGCAAACTGGCTCAACTCTGTCGGCTAATCTTTTGGAAAGAGTGACTGAAATGAACTTATTCCTGTTTGAACAGAGAGCTTCAGTGACCACTCCCTTATTGCAGACACTGGAGGGAAAACTGTGAGACACTGCCTGTAGCTGCTGTATCTGCTTGAAATGTCAACTGCGTTTTAAAAAAATCATTACTGTGGTCTCCTGCACAGCCACTGACAATACTGCCTTACCCTGTTTTTAGATTAGATTAGATTGCATTACAGTGTGGAAACAGGCCCTTCGGCCCAACAAGTCCACACCGACCCGCCGAAGCGAAACCCACCCATACCCCTACATTTACCCCTTACCTAACACTACGAGCAATTTAGCATAGCCAATTCACCTGACCCTGCACATCTTTTGGACTGTGGGAGGAAACCGGAGCACCCGGAGGAAACCCACGCAGACACGGGGAGAACGTGCAAACTCCACACAGTCAGTCGCCTGAGGCGGGAATTGAACCCGGGTCTCAGGCGCTGTGAGGCAGCAGTGCTAACCACTGTGCCACCGTGCCGCCCACACGGTTCTGTGGTTAGAGTCAAGAGCTGCAAAGATGCATCCTGATCGATTGCTCTCTATTGAGATTCTGCGAATGATTTGCTCCATGAACACCCCTAGCTATTCATAATTCAGTCAAAGAAAGATGGCTGCAAGCTACCCCAAGCTGGGAGTGGTTGGCATTGCAGCACCATCTAACAGTCTCTGGTTGTTCTCCTGGTCATGCTGCTTTGTAAAGGGAATGCCAGCTAGTGCACCTCAGAGCAACCAGTATGTAACCTACACATTAACAAAAATAAAGTAGTGCAACATCCGCCATGCCATTCTTTGCAAACAATCGTGGAAAGTGCCAAAGGTTTGTGGAAATGTAACAGCAGCAATAAGAAGCCCTCCAGCACCCAACCTGTAAGTAGTTGACTATCCACTGACAGAGTCCTGGTGGGGATAGCAGTAATGGCCTTCTTCCTTAAAGCTGTGTGTGCTTAAAAGAGATTGGTGCATTGGAATGGCAGAGTTGATATCAAAGTAGTACTCCATGTTTCTTGACATCATGATTTGTCTGCTGTGCATAGTTACTGCACATGTTCACAGTATGTACAGCAGAACCTCGATTATCCAAATGACACAGGCGGGGAGTATTTTGTTTGCATACTCGAATGTTCGGATAATTGAATGCTGGATAGCACAGTTTAGCCAAGCATCCGGACCTTACAGTCTTGTTTGGATAATCCGAAATGCAGATAATCGACATTCGGATAATCGAGGTTCCTCTGTAACACTAGTGCCAATGCCAAAGATTTTGCATCACAAGTGTGCACGTGGGTCCAAGTCCCATCCTGAACTCAAAGCAAACTCTTAGCACCCTGTAACAGCTCTTGCTGAACTACGACATCAGCTAAATGCATTACATTCAGCAATGTAATCCTTAACATCTTTATTCTAAGCTTTTTATGACCTGAACAGAATTAACGCCGTTATCAGAGATGCAAAGCAGATACCCAAGCAATTTTTTTTCCCCACTGACTGATTTATTTCTATTGCTGGAAGAACTCAGAAAAAAAACCACTCCCTTTCATTTTTACAAACTCACATTTAGAACATTTGACTCTATTTAACAATAAGTGGTTGTTTGATGTGCTGCCAGTTTCCCAAATTGTAGGTTGAGAAGATGCACGCCTTAACATTTTGGTTTTCAGAAACGCTTGACCACGGTCCCTTTTGGGGTGTGATTGGTTTGGTGTGGTGAAAAGCGAACTGCAGTCCAGTAAAGAGTCTGTGTGTTCCTTACGGCATTGTAATTTAGTTGGTTTCAAGTGGCATCATGTTCGGCACAGACCAGGTGGGACGCTGGGTCTGTTCCTTTGCTGCACTGTTCTGTGTTCTTAACTGGTTGTCTTAACGTGGAAGTGGATGCATTCAATTTATAGCAGGCACTTGTCAGAAGGCAATTCATATGCTACTTGTTGATTAGATCAGGAGCAGCATTAGTACAGACCTGCAAGTGTGCATGTCTGAAATTGAAAGGCTGTTGGCTGGTGCAGAGTGTCACAAACTGTCCCAAGGCTTTGCTTCTTACTGACGCTCATATCTGTAGTATCACAAAACTGAAAAAGATGTTAAAAAGTGAAGAATTTGAAAAATGTTTGAAAATTATGAATAACATAATTGCTATATGCTACTAAAGCTATTCAACAAATAGGGTGGAATTGTCACTTGATAAATGTGGTGGGAAGGACAAATAATTGAAAAAGTATGCACCGCACTCTCCCACCACATCAGAAATCACGCTCTGTTCAAGAATGTCCACAAGTGATCTACCTGTCCTGCCACCAACTGAGGCCATTAAGTACTCAACTAATCACATTTAAAGGGCCTCTACCCTGGATATTTCTACTTGCCCAACAGCTGGGAAAAGTGGCTGACTTTATGAATGGCAAACCAGGATTTTCTGTCTGCTGAGTTGGGGTGGGGGGGATCTTCCACTTGCCCCATTCTGGGGTCAATTGAAGGCACAGTCAGAGGGTAAGAGGGTGCCCTTGGCTTCAAACTACGATACCTCTCACCATACAATCATTCCCCCCCCTTCCCAAAAGTCCCATCTTCTCATCTGTGCAGCATCAGTCTCCAGCAACTGCCTTCAAGTCCCAGTGACTGTCGGCCTCTGATTGTCCAGTCTTGTCACTCAGTGACAAGGTTCCTGATAGGCCACAAGCCTACCAGACAGCACTTAATTTTCTCACTGAAGAGCTTGAGGGTGTTGGTCATCACCCGCACATTTAAAGCAAAAAAAATTAAACATCCACCACATTGCAAAGAAGATCCAACTCATCAGCTTGGCCTGACAAATGGCAAGTAACACCTCATTCAACTGACACAAGTGCCAGGCATCTCCAAGAGGGAATCTAACCATCTCCCATTAACATTCAATGGCATTGCCATCACCGAATCCCTTACCCTTCATCTTGTCATCCACATTGATCAGAAACATAACCTCACCAATCACATAGATACTATGTCTATAAGAGCAGGTCAGAGATTGAGAGTTCTGCGGCAAGTGACTCATCTCTTGACTCAGTCTCCCCAACATCTATAAGGCACAGGTTGGAAATGTGGTGGACTCTGCATCGATAAGTCAGCACGCAAGAAGTTCAGCATCATTCAGGGAATAGTAACTGGCTGGTTTACTATCCGCGGTCAGTATTCAGGTCCTCCGCCAGTGCTAGCAATTCCCAAGATACAATGCAGCAAATGATCGAGACATCTTCAACAAAATCTCCCAAAGCAGCGACATCTGCCACCTGGAATAACCAGGGCAACAAATGTATGGAAATACCGTGAGCTGCCAGCTGGTATCCTGGGCATCTCTGCTAAACTGCACTGTGAACCTACACCACAGCCAACTGCTGTGGTTCAAGAACGCAGCTCACTGCCACCTTGTCGAGGACAGTTAGAGAAGGGCAATAAATGTTGATTTTGCCAGAAATGCACATAACACGTAAGTGACTTTTTTAAAAAAAGACATTGGGACAAGTTTGTTTTTTAGATTTCTTTTTCTATCATTGCCAAATGGGAACTGGAGAAATCAGACTATGCAACTTTTTGTCTCCTGGTGTGTAGAGAGGGTTTCTTGTCAAGATTTTATTCTCTTGCATAGAATCTTTGGGAGCTTCTTTCTATATTAAAAAAAAATGCAAATAAAGGCAATCAGATTTAGCCTTCGAATTTCCAAAATTGTTGTCCTCTTTAACTCTTCCAATTTTAAAATGAGCTGTCAAAACTGGCAGAATGTGTAAAGGAAGCATAATATGGTTTATGCACAATTTTATTTTGCAAAATGTAGGGGTGCTGTACTGTGTTTGTGTAGTTCCATAATGGGATATTATATAGAGTCAGTGAGAAAAGGTTTAGAGAATTATTTTAAGGATCAACATCCACCCTACACCTAATGAAGCAACTTTAATGGCTGTTGTTTCCCTTAATAAAAACAAAATACAATGGATTCTGGAAATCTGAAAAAAAAAACAAAAAGTGCTGGAGAAACTCAGCATTTCTGGCGTCATCTGTGGAGAGAGCAATAGAATTAACATTTTGAATCTGGTATGGCTCTTCAGAGCCTGAAGAACTTCAAAGCAAGAGTTCTGAAAAGTAGAATCATCTCCCACTTGAAACATCAACTTTGTTTTTCTCTCCACAGATGATGTCAGATCTGCTGAGTTTCTCCAGCATTTTCTGCGTTTGTTATTTCCCTTAACTCTTTTGCCTCACCTTTGTCTTTTTCTATTTTGGCCTTGGGATCATTTATAAGATCCGATGATTTGTAGCTTACAACATGTTTAGTCGGGTCATTATTTTTGGTCTTCTTTTTCTGAATTGACAGCCCTTTTTACCACATTGCTAGGGTTAACCAAAAAAGGAATGACAGCTGAATCAACATGTTCACCTCCAGGCCTGTCATTGGCTTTGCCTCCCTCCTGCTGTTTCATTTACCAGATGCTACCTCATCCAGCCCCCCCCAATCTGTGTTCTATGTAATCTGTCTCACTGTGCTGGTATTCGCAAATATTGTTGAGAATTATGCTGAGAGCTGGCTTGTTCTGGAGCACTGAAAGTTCCAGCAGGTGTTCTGCCAGAACAACAGGAGAGGAAATCAGTTTCATTGCTAATTTCACGATGTATCTATGCACAGCGTCTGATCCAGTATTCTGCATGTTTTCCATTGTTGTGGGTATATTTCCTTGACATGAATAATGAAGAACAAGGTGCAATTAGGACAATGTGGTACAAGGCTGAACTGGAAGGAAACTGTGGCATTGCCTTTCTTTATCTCCTCAAAGCTCTCAGAACAGAGACATGGAAGTGGCAATCTCAATGGCATATCATTTCTTGACCTTTTGTCAATTGGTCTGCTCTTTTCCTTTCTAGGAATAATGTTTCCACTTCACTCATCGGGAAGACCCTTGTCTACCAGCACATAGACAATTTGAGAATGAGCGTGCATGATTTAGTTAAATTGGTTGAAATTTGGTTGCCATTTGCACTGAAAATCGACATTTACTCGTGATAACCCATGATCCTCTCAGTCAGGAAGTTATATGTTATAAACTGCATTAGCCTGCAAGGATAATCTGTGACATGATATCTTGGTTTTAGGATACCATATGGTGATATATATGTACCCAACGTGATTTCCAAGTCATTGAATGAAGTGAGGTACAAAAGTTCATGTAAAAGATAAGGGCCCATGCAGCTAGGTGTAATAATCTGTCCACCTGGCGAGACGTTAGCTGCAGAAGTACGCCATTCAGGCATCAAGTCTGTCCCACTACTCAATGAGACTATGGCTGATCTCCTAATCTCAGTTCCACATTCCTACCTGTTCCCCATAACCTTTGATTGCCTTACCGATCAAAAAATCCATCTAACTCCGCTTAGGAACTCAACCTCAACAGCTTTTTGCAGGAAATTTCCACAGATTCAGAGCCCTGTGAGATAAGAAATCCCTCCTGACATTGCTATCTTAACTGTATGATCTCATATTCTAAGGTTATGCCCTCTGGTCCTAGACTGTCCCACAACCTTTCTGTATCTAATCTGTCAAATTCCCTAATATTCTTGTCTGTTTCAATAAATTCACCTCTCTATTTTCTATATTCCAATGAGTACAGGCCCAGTCCATACCTGGTATCAGCCAAATGTCCCTTCTCTGGACTGCCTTCAATGTTAGTATGTCTATCCTTAGATAAGAGGCCCAAAACAGTTTACAATATTCCAGCTGTTGTCTGACTAGTGCTTTGTATAGTTTTAGCAAAATCATGCTAGTCTTGCACTTCATTTTCTTTGAAATTAAGACCAACCTTCCATTTCGCTATGACCCACTGAACTTGCATGTTAGATTTTTGTGATTTAACAATGGGGATTCCCATATCCCCCTGTTCTGTAGCTTTCTGCATTCTTTTACCATTTAAATAAAATTCAGCTCCTATATTCTTCCTGCCAAAGTGTGTAACCTCACATTTCCCTACATTATATTTCATCTGCCAAGTTTTGGCACATTTAATTAAATCCTGAAGCTATTTTTTTCTAATCGAAGTGAGAAAGATCCTACGGATATCCTCTCAATTTTGCAAATGTTTGCTCCTGAAGCATTGCCCTTAAATCAAATCAACTTTTTAAAAACTCTTTCATGGGGATATGCATTGTCGGCAAGCCAACTGTTGTCTCACACCAATTTGAGAAAGTGGTGGTGATTCGCCATCTTAAATGGCTGTAGTCCGTGTGATGTGGCTGATCATTTATTTGATCGTTTGTGTGCTTTGGTGTTTGTGTTACTTAGTTGTGCATTTACTGTCCATATTTCCATAAAAAAACAAACAGGACTAGCTATACTTCAAAAGTAGTTCATTGGCTGTAAAATGCTTTGAAACTTCCTGAAAGATTCCAAAAAGGATTTGGGCTTGTTAAAATACTGCTTGCAAAACTCAGCCACATGTTTTGAATGAACAGTAGCTTCTTCATCTTATTAAACTTGCCTCCTAAATGCATATGCCTCAATCCCATGCTTATATTTAAACGTGATCTCCATTCCTGTCTTTCTGGGATTTCGCTTTAACTCTTTGGTAACTCTTATGCCAGTAAGTTCTGGACTCCCTTTGCTATTTTGATTTGTGTGCAGCCTGTTCCGTCTTCCATTTCCTTACAATATTGCACCTTGTAGTAAATTCAACTGGACATTTATGCCTCCAAGAGGAAATCTCAAAGTTGTGAAGTCAAGCTAACCTCTTTATGACCTAAATGCTGCTTTTTGCCCATGAGATCATCACTGCAGTGGCAAATATTTGACACCAGTTTTCATAAAGTACAGATATTTGATGCAGATATTGATCATTTCAATAATAGGAGTACTGCATTGAACCTCTCTGGTTAAATTTATGTACAGCTGTAAGACTACCCTATAGGAATATCCATTATACAAGTGACTGTTGAAAACTATCATCTTTATTTAATCATATAGTACTCTATTTTATTATTGATTTTCTAGACTATCATCGTTAATTCAAATGCTTTCGTATCTTTCATGCCGCTTTAAGAGCTGCTATTTATTTAATATCAATAGCTAAACTAAAATAACAAACAAATGAGTTAACTAGTTAATAAATGTTCACATAAAGTCCTTTTTTAAGTGGTGCATTAAGCAATGTTTACTGCTCCATGCTGATTATTATAATTTGAGTAAAATAAATCTCATCAATAACGATTGCCCAGAGAAATATGTCTGGAATATTTTACTCATCTGAAGCTTACAGAAAGAAAAGAAACAAAAAGAAAATAAGTTAATTTAATCCCCAATATGTATGCCTACTTTAAAAAGTTTTGAAGTCATGCAATAATCACTTTTGGGGTCGAAAAGTGTGGCGCTGGAAAAGCACAGCAAGTCAGGGAGCATCTGAGGAGCAGGAGAGTCGATGTTTTGGGCTGAAGCTTGTCATCATTCCTGCTCCTCGGACGTTGCCTAACCTGCTGTCAGGTTCCAGTGGCCACACTTTTTGACTCTCATCTCCAGCATCTGCAGTCCTCACTTTCTCCAACAATAATTTTTGCCAAGTAACTTGCAGAGGAACTGAGAGAATGTTAGGTTCCTTTCAGGTTACTGAAAAGTGGTTTGAATTACCACACTGACAGATATATTTGTTGGAATGCAGATGCAAAGAAATTGCGGCATCCATCCATTTTGCTTGCCCCCACCTCAAACACAAGAATTTATCATCAGTATCTATGCAGTATTGATCAATATCACACCAATTTGTTCCTTGCAGCCAGTCAATTGCCCATCAAAATTTTAATTGAGCAATGATTCAGGAAATGACAGTAGAATTCCTACAGTGCAGAAAAAGGTCATTTGTCTTATCGAATCTGCACCGACTCTCTAAAGAGAGTCCCACTCAGACCGCACCCCATCCCTGTAACCCCACAGTTACCATAACTAATCCTCCCAGCCTGCACATCCCTGGACATTAAGGGGGAATTTAGCATGGCCAATCCACCTAGCCTGCACATCTTTGGACTGTGGAAGGAAGCCAGAACACCCGATGGAAACTCACACAGACATTGGGAGAACATATAAGCTCAAGCAGCATGGTGGCTCAGTGGTTAGCACTGCTGCCTCTCAAACCAGGGACCCGGGTTCAATTCTCACCTCTGTGACTGTCTGTGTGGAGTTTGCACATTTTTCCCGTGTCTGAGTGGATTTCCTCTGGGGTTTCCACAGTACAAAGATTAGGTGAATTGGCTATTCTAAATTGCCCATAGTGTTCAGGGATGTGTAGGTTAGGTGCATTAGTCAGGGGTAAATGTTGAGTAATAGGGTAGGGGAATGGGTCCGGGTGGGTTACTCTTCGGAGGTCAGTGTAGACTTGTTGGGCTGTAGGGATTCTATGATTCTGCACAGACTGTGACCCAAAACTGAGATTAAACCTGGGTTCTGGAGCTGTGAGACATCTGGACTGCCCCATACCATACCCTTGTATCTGAATTAAATCTACTACACTGTACAACCAAATGATTTTAAAAACAACGAGAAATAGTTTGTTGTCATTCCATGTGCTCACTGCAAACTCATTTTAAAAAAATGCCAAAAATAATAGAAAAATGCCTGAATTACCAACAACACTGAATTATTTTGATAGAAATCAATCCTGTCATAATTGTTGGGATTCCAATCCTGCATGTGGAAAGAAAACATTTTTTGGTTTCTTTTTCATAGATCCTGTTCGACTGTAGTGACTAAAACTCATTCGTTGATGCTCTACTCAGCATCTAATGTACTTTTGTTGTACCCTATATTGGGTTTGAACGAGGTTATATTGGGTTGCTTTCTTTCATTGACCTCTTTTGTTTCCTCATTATTTCAGGTCTGTGACTTGTCATTCAGCCTGAAGAAAATGCTGATTAGGCACAAACTGACCCACAACCCAAATCGGCCAATGGCAGAATGTCAGCTCTGTCACAAAAAGTTTACAAGAAATGACTACCTCAAGGTTCATATGGAGAACGTGCATGGAGAGACAGACAGTTGAACCTCTAGTTTTCACATTCCATCAGAGAACTTCAAAATTCCTGGAGCTCGGACAATTTATTATTCAGTGCAGTGGTTGACTGCAGATGTCAGTGTTACTGGAATACTTTGCCTTCCAGAAACGTCTGAGTTTCGAAGTATTATCCAACAGCTAATATGTTTTAGTTTAATGAAAATGACAGCATGGGAGATGTGCAGAGTTTAAAATTCCATCTTTCAAAATATGTTTAAATTACAATTGGTAATCCACTGTGGACCTTTCCATAATCTGTATACTCTTCATTTTAGTAACGGTTGACTGATTAAATACTGACACTTTGTAATTGTTACTCTTGAGTGTAAACAGTACCAGAGGATTTTGTTCTCCTGTGCAGGAAATCTTTTATTACAGGTTTCAGATCATGTACTGCAAGGCAGAGAAACATTTCTTTTTACCAATAATAGTTATTTATGTCACAAGAAACTTTATAACTGTAGCAGCACAAATTAACAAAATATATATTTCTTGGTATTCTTCAAATAAAATTAGAAAAATGAAATTTAATTCTATGCCTTCCGTTTCTTCTCTTTCCCTGTTTCTAAGTTTGTTGATTCATTTTCTGTTATTTCTTACATAGTTACCACTTTGTAACTATAATTTGACATTTTTATGCTCTGATGTTGTTTGTACTGATAGTTTAAGTACTTAGATTCTTGCTTTCTATCATCAAGCACACATTAGTGAAATCTAACCCCCCATCAACTAAACCAAAACTCCCTTCTAGTCAGTCAAACGCTGAGCATCGATGTTTGACTTTGACCGATCTTTGGAATAATCAGATTAAGCTTTGATGTAATACTTAGCAAATTTTGAAAGCTTAACGTAGCTGAAGCACTTGAGGAGATGACTCATATCATCATTATCTTAATCGTAGTGGGCCATGTTGTATCAAACAAACACTTGCTTGTATTATGTTTAAGCAGATTTGTTTGAGAAGTCTTTGCTTCAAATTTTAGCCTGGACTGCCTCAAACAAAAATGCATGCCTTTGTTTTGATCATCATTAAAAAGGAACTGCTGGTGGCATGTGTATGTTTTTTGCAGGAGAGCAAACACAAATCCTCTTCATAACCATTGTCCACTGAAATCATCAAATCCAAATGGAATATCGTATAAACATGCTGAATATAGGTATTCCACATTGGGATACAATCAACATCAGGGGCACATTGTTTCCAGATGCAGACCCACAAGCGTTCTTCCCCCACCCACTGCACAGGCCAACTAAGGATGGGCAATAAATACATGTCTTGTATGCCAGTAATACATGGATACTTTGTTGATTTGTGAGGGCTAGTATTGCCTATATGAAGGTTATATATAATTCTTTAATCTACGCAGTGACTCTAATTCTTATATTGCAATATTTGGGCAAAAAGTTAAGAAATAGACATTAAAACATATCTATTACATTTGTTTTGCATTCTTTACTCAAAATATGCATCTAACTCTGGTGCATGTATTCCTAAATACTTTGACTTGTTTTTACAGATTTTTTAAAATCAACTTATTCAAAGATGTTATAATACATCTCCGGAGCAGGTAGGATTAAACCTAGACCATTAGGTCTAAAGATAGGAACAAGCCACTATGTCACAAGTGCCCTTGGTCTTGGTTGATGCTTATGCCCGAAGCATCGACACTCTTCCCTTCAGATGCTGCCTGACCTGCTGTGCTTTTCCAGCGCCACACTTTTCGACTCTGGCATCTGCAGTCCTTACTTTCTCACAATCAAGTAATACAAAGACTAAATGATTATTGTTCAGATATGTTGATACCCCCAGCTTATGCTTTTCTACATTTGCCAAGTATATCCATCTTTGTTTTTCAATTATGAAATATTCAAGAATAAAGTATGTACTACAACTGCAGTGAATTATGCCAAATAGTATGAATGTCACTGCATTACAAAATGTCAGTGATGATGAATCTTTCACCACACTACCCTCCAGAAGTCAGTATGGCAATGTGGTGGCCAAACTGCACATGGCCAAAACCTGAACATGCAAGACCTGAGGTCACTGCAAATGAATTGCGAACAGATAAGGGTGAGGAGAATGAACATGACCCCCGCACCCTACCTACACACACATACACCTGGAAACTTGCTGATGTGGGTAACATCAAATTATTCCCTGTATTTTTTAAAATTTATTTCTGATTAAATAATTGCTTGGTAGTACAGAATTTAAACTGAGCCCATATTTATTGGCTCTAAAAGTATAGTTTTGGGGAGAAATGGCTATTTGACCAGGGAAATGCACCCAATCAAGTGCTGACAATTCTGTGTACTTTCCTGTTGATGTGTAGGACGGTGTGGGGTGGGGGACCTATGACAGAAACATTGGCAGTCAGAGACAAAAGATTTTGTCATGAAACTGCCAAACTATAACCATTCAGCACTGTCAGGCAGGAGGCTGAATCTCTGCGCAGGTTGAACAGTTTCTGGGCAGGGGTCCGCATTCCAAATCAAACCAGCGATGCCAAATTTGTAACTGAGAAATCCAGCCTGCTGTTCAACCTGGATACCTCCTTCAACTCCTATGTGCAGCAGGAGCCTGAGACATGTCGTTCTTTTAAAACTTAACTACAATTTCTTAGAAAGGGCATCATTGAAGAATCTGAGATGTCAACATTTCGTGAAACCCACACAGGGCCTCTGTATATGTTTCTGGCACAGGCATCTAGCAGACCATATTAAATAAGGAACCTGCACACATATAAATTAGCAACAAAACTAAGTCATTCAGTCCCTTGAACCTACTTCGCCCACTTTTTCTTTAGGTCATGTCTGATGTGATTTTGGTCAGAAGTCTTCTTTCCTATCTACCTCCATACCCTTTGACTCCATTGTCAAACCTGAATCGATCTAACCCAGCCTTAAATATGATCAATGCCCATGTCTCCATCACTCTGAGGGGGAGAGTTCCACAAACTGAGAGAAAAAACATTCTCCTCATCTTTTAAATGGGAGACCATTTATTTCTCAAATTTGTTCCTAAGTTCTAGTCTCCATCCTCAAGGGAAACATTCTTTCAGCATTCATCCTTCAAGATCCCATAAGATTACCTCATGCCTCTAAATTCCAATGGATGAAGGCACAATCTGGTCAGCCTTTCCTCATAACTCACAGAGTCACAGAGATGTACAACTCGGAAACAGACCCTTCGGTCCAACCTGTCCATGCTGACCAGATATCCCAACCCAATCTAGTCCCACCTGCCAGCACCCGGCCCATATCCCTTCAAACCCTTTCTATTCATATACCCATCCAAATGTCTTTTAATGCAGCAATTGTACCAGCCTCCACCACTTCCTCTGGCAGCTCATTCCATACACGTACCACCCTCTGCGTGAACAAGTTGCCCCTTAGGTCTCTTTTATATCTTATCCCTCTCACACTAAACCTGTGCCCTCTAGCTCTGGACCTCCCACCCCCAGGGAAAAGACTTTGTCTATTTATCCTATCCATGCCCCTCATAATTTTGTAAACCTTTATAAGGTCACCCCTCAGCCTCCGACGCTCCAGGGAAAACAGCCCCAGCCTATACAGCCTCTCCCTGTAGCTCAAATCCTCCAACCCTGGCAACATCCTTGTAAATCTTTTCTGAACCCTTTCAAGTTTCACAACATCTTTCCGATAGGAAGGAGAACAGAATTGCATGCAATATTCTAACAGTGGTCTAACCAATGTCCTGTACAGCCGCAACATGACCTCCCAACTCCTGTGCTCAATACTCTGACCAATAAAAGAAAGCATATCAAATGCCTTCTTCACTATCCTATCTACCTTCGACCTTTGCCTATTTACCCTATCTCAGCTCTGAATCAGTTGAGTGCAGCTTCTCTGCACTTCATTGAATGAAATTCTGTCCTTTTTTCAAATAGGAGACAGAAACTATCCAGTACTTCAGCTCTGGTCTCACCTTGTATAAACCATAGCAAAACATCTCTACTTTTATATTCCATCCCAATTGCAATAAAGAAAAAACATTCTATTTGCCTTCATAATCATTTGCTATATCTTACTAACCATTTGTAATTCACGTCAGGATATTTAAACAGTCCTTTGAATGACCAAGTTCTGCAACCTCTCCCTCCAATTAAATGATATGCCATTGTTCACATGTAAGTGGGTTATATTCCATCTGCTAAATTTTATACAATACTTAATCAATCTAAATCTCTTTGTTGACTCCTTGTGTCTTCTTTACAACTCCCTCCTTAACCTATCTTTGTGGCATCAGCAAATTTGGCCTGTTTAGAAGGTTGAGGAATGATTTGATTGAAGTCTTTAACAATATCAACTGAAAAAGAGAGGGGATAAAGATGAACTATTTCCACAGGTTGGAGATTCTAAAACAAGGAAGCACATTCTGAAAATTAGGGCCAGACCGTTGAGGAGAGATATTAGGAAGCACTTCTACACATAATGAATGTGTAAAGAGGTTTGGAATTTTCTTCCACAAATGGCGATGAATGGAGGAACAATTGTTAATTTAAAATCTGAGATAGATAAAATTTTTGTCGAGTACAGATGTTAAGGGGTATGGGTCAACAGCAGGTACAGTAACTGCTCTAAGTGTGAGATCATGATTCGTGAATTTGCCAATCTGCACCAAAAGGTAAGTAATAAGAAAATTCAACATCCGCAGCCAAACTCACATATCTGCAATTTTTAATCTATTTTTAACCAGCTCCACACTACGAAATTTCATCATTAGCGTGGGTTCTCAGAAACAGAACCCTTGTGTATACGGTGGCAGATCAGTCATGATCTTATTGGATGGTATAACAGGCTGCAGGGACTGAAAGGCCTACCTCGGTTTCTTTGATGATATCTTGCCAAATTTATTCTGGAAAATCAAATATATCACATCAATAAGTTCTCTTTTATCTGTGTTGCTTACCACCTCCTCAAAAAAAATCTCATAAATTAATCAGCCACGATTTGCCTTTCACAACATCTTCCTCGAGTTTCATTACTATTGAATAAAATCAAATATATATAACGAAATTTGAGTTCAATTTAAAAACAAATCTGGGTTTAAGAGGCTAATGGTGACAATGAACCCATTGTCAATTGTAAGGAAAAACCCATCTGGGTCAGTAATGCCCTTTAGGGAAGGGCATCTGCCATCCTTACCTGCTCTGGCCTGGATGTGACTCCAGACCCACAGCAATGGGATTGACTCTAACCTGCCCCTTGGCAATTAGAGATGGTAATAGATGTTGGCCTAGCCAGCAATATCTTCATTCAATGATTTTTTTAAAATAAAATTAGATTAAAACATGAGTGGCAAGATTTTGCAAATTTAGCAAGTTGACAAACCAGAAGATATGCAAGCGTTTTTAAAAATTGAAGTGAGGAACCGAAGACCATTCTAACTATATTAAAAGGGCGGTGTTTTCATGTTCACTGCTCTGGTGACATCCTTGCCTTGCAACTATTGACACAGCACTAGCAGTAGTATCAACGTTTGGCACTCCATACTTCTGTGTAATGAGCTGCCACTGATTCCATTTGAGTCATTCTCTGAATTCAAAACTTTCAAGCCTTATCTAACATGACAAGTACTTCAAACATATGGCTTATATTGCCTGTAAATGTTGGTATCCAATTTCTAGGCATTTCTTTTAACCAACGGGCAACAGTATCTCAACGTGGTTGTCTGAGATTATGAAATTGATGTGTCAGTTTCAAGGCTGTCATGAAGGAAGGGGATCATGACTTTAAATCTTTTGTTACATGTAGGCTGTGACGTGTAAGTGCAAATGCAGATGACAAATCCATCGGTGGTCCTCCAAAGACAGCGTGTTAAGGATTGCACTTGACAGCAAACCTTAGTTTCCTGACTATCCCCTCAGTGGGTTGTATGCATTTAAAATCATGAAGTAACTATAATTTTAATCAGTATCAAGTGGCTCTGCCTATGGGGGGGGGCGGGGGGGATGCGGTAGAGGTGGGGGGGGGGGGGTTGCTTGATGGCATAATGGAGTGGAAACTAATCCTTTCATCTCTGGGATCTGGGTCTTAATCAGATGCAGACGAATGAGATTAAAGTTTCTTCTTTCTGACAGCTGCCAAGGAAAAAGATCCAAATTTTCCATCTACTTTCTGTTGATAAGAAGCCCACAGTTCACCACAAACTAAATATTCACAAAATGGGAAAGCAGCCAGAATTGCCGGTCTAAGAAATAGAAATTGAAGGCTGACTCTTACCTGAAATCAGTGGGGTGTCATTTTCACAAGTTCCATGCAGATTTTCTCTCTGCAAGGCCTATCAGGTTTTCTTGTCTTATTATCCCAATTTACCTCATGAATTAAGTACTAGGCCCCTATGGAAACCCTGCTGACCCAACGCCAACCAGTAAGTGGAGGTACTAGTCTCTCTGGGATGTCCCAGGATATCTGATACTGGAGTGATCCTTGACCCTTAGTTATGCACCTGGTCAAGTGTTGGCAGTCTGGAATTGTCATTCACTGTGCATATAGTGGACAGCCTCCACAAACCAATGTTTCTCAGGGCACATAGGTAGCACAGTGCACACTTCATTGCACCTATTACTGCAAATCCGAAACTATCACTGTATAGGCAGCAAATCGCACAGCTTACCGGTCCTTAGTCATAGCCTACCAGTGCTTGACTGTAGCCTGCATCTTTTTCTTGTTCAATGTGAGACCATCAGGAAAGCCCTCAAATGCTTCAAACCATTCATTTGTATTCAACAATAGCTAATAGTGAACAAACAGAAGCTGCATTTGACTCTTGGAACAGAAATAGCCTGCTTGCCTTTCAATCAACAACAATTGTACATCCAATGAATGATAACTGCATGCAGCTCTCATCTGGGTGACAATTAATTCTGACGTGCAGTCCCTATGCTGCTGTTTTTAATCAGGTGGAAGAATCTGTAGAACCTTATGGGAACCTGAGTGAGGTGAGATTTGTGAAGGGATTATGCTAGCAGTCTGGTAAGGCCATTCTAGACATTGGGAGCAACTTGTTGCATTTGCTGGGGAGCGAGGCAGTGGCAAGTTGCCAGTGAAGGGGAACTGTAACTGGTTATATGATTTCTTAACACCACAATCACCATGTTAATATTCAGCATCTTATCAAATGTGCAAAAGAAGCTGGACATCAAGAATTGTCATCATGGAAGTCGGAGTGTGTACTGCTTGCTGTTGGCTATGAGAAGCTTCATGTTAATCAATGTGAAATAGCATCTCAGGGCCTGATCTATGGGCACCAGCTGCATGCCCACTCGTACACAGAAAATGGCATCCAATTGCTTGGGATTTTCATGGCACCTTGCTTCCACATGCTGCAGCGAACTCTCAACACTGACATTGATCAATGGTAGCCATGATGTGGAGGAGCTGGTTTTGGACTGGGGTGGAAAAAGTTAAAAAAATCACAACACCAGGTTATAATCCAACAGATTTATTTGGTAGCACTAACTTTCGGAGCGCTGCTTTGTTATCAGGTCGTTGTGGAACAGGACGATAAGACACAGAATTTACAGCAAAAGATCTCAGTGTCATGCAACTGAAACAAATATATAAATTCTGTGGCTGATGATCCTGCTCCACAGCTACCTGATGAAGGAGCAGTGCTCCGAAAGCTAATGCTTCCAAATAAACCTGTTGGACTACAACCTGGTGTTGTGTGATTTTTAACATTGATCAATGGTGCATGGGCATGAGAATAGGCATCATGCTGGCTACTGTTACATTTGGGCCTGCTGAGAGATTCAAAAAAACAGATGTGGAAAAAAACCCATCAAATTTATTGAACAATAACACTTATGCAAACCAAGCAAATTTATGCAGTGTCACCTGTACCACCAAGATACACTAAATCCCACTCCAAACCCCCCACCCTGTCACTATATTTCAGTATCCTCCCTGGTTCTGCAGCAGAGATGGAGAAAGCTGCTCAGGAGTGGTGCCCATTGACCCTGGAGATTTGCACAGGTGACTCTGGTGCTGTACAATCATGTCTGAATAGTCCGACAAAGCTGAGAGTCTTCTTACACAGGCAAATGGACCCTCCGTGGCTTCAACTTCCAAGGGCATCTCCAGAGAAATCTGACAGGAGGTCTCTGAGGGTACTGAGTTTCTGGTCCCTCCTCTGGCTGCCTGCCTCCTGGCACTATCCTGGAGCACCTAGAGTGCCAGGTTCCCTGCCAAACCTCCACTCCACTCACCAAGCTGCCATGCATTCAATCCTAAGAACCAATGGTTGGGAGGCAGAGGTGTACACACCTCTCAATCGGAGGCTGAGTGTGCTGGAGCTGGTTCTCCATGGCAGCTGCCAAACTATCCAGGGAGGCACACAGATAATTGTATGCTTGTACAGATAGAGAGACAGACAGTTCCCATGGTGTAGCATCCCTCCTGCAGTTTCTGGTCAGAGAGCCATTGCCTCCCACATCACTGTCTGCTCCTGTTCCTCCCTTTACAAGTTGATAAAGTCCCTGATTACCACCAGTATGAGGTCCTCACTAGCCTGGGCCTGAGCAGCTGCCTGCTCTCCCAGCAGCCCTCTGAACACTTGCACCGCGGGATACTTTTCTCTCAGCCGGCTGCAGAGCTGTCACAGTGAGATGGTCACCAGATCGTGCTCCTGAATTGATTAAGGCCAACATTCCCACTACGGTCTCAGTATCTGGGACAATGGAAAGATGTAGGAGGTAGGCTTGTCAATGCTTCTTCTGAGACCTTGGTATTCCTCAGAGGTTGTGGAAGTGGTTTCTAGTGGAGCAGGCCGTTTCTCTGCAGATGTGTTGGCCATGCTACTTGTCCCAGCAAGATGTGTGAGAGAGAGAGGAGAGAGAGAGAGAGGATATTGCAGCTATGGTTAGAAATGAGGTGTAATAAATGGGAGTGACAACGGGTTATTATGAGAGTGGAATGAAGCCTCATACTCATTTGTGTGTTGGGATCCTGCTCCTACGAATATCAGGTTTCTCTCATCATAGGGACTGAGGAGTTTGATATTGGACATTCCTGCCCACATCCAGGAACTTTCTGCCCCATGGATTGTCTTCTCCTGGAATGAGAAAAAGGGAGTGAGATGGAAGTTAATGATATGGCTATTAGTCTGGTGCAGGTGGTAGAAAGATGGTGAGGCATCCTGAGGTATTGAGTGGGCAGCGTAGAGGCCATGAGGAGTTAATGATGTGGAGGTTGGCAGGAAACAAGAGTGAATGAGGGAGTTATTGCAGGTAAAAGTGAGATTAACACAGCATGGGCCTTGGTCAGAGTTGGGTGCGGTAGCAGAAATAGAGTGAGCATTAGGTAGCAGGGAGAAGATGGTGGCACTTACCCTGGCTCATTGACTTTCTTTTGGCACTGCTGGCTATTCCTCTGGATTATTAAGACCGCAGTGACCTCAGACCAGGTTACCAGTGTCCAATGTTGGACCGCTACAAATTGTCCCATTCAGCAGACGCAACATGGGTTCATGAAGGACAGATAATGCTTAACTAATCTACCGGAATTCTATGAAGACATTATGAGCACGGTCGACAATGGGGACCCAGTAGATGTGGAGTATCTGGATTTGCAAAAGGCATTCAACAAGGTGCTGTATAAAAGGCTGCTGCATAAGATAAGGATGCAAGGTGTTACAGGCACTATATTAGCATGGATTGAACATTGGTTAACTAATAAGAAGCAAAGAGAAGGGGAATACAAGTGCATTTCTGGTTGACAATCAGTGACTAGTGTTTAGATCAAAGTGGTGCTGGAAAAGCACAGCAGGTCAGGCAGCATCCAAGGAGCAGGAAAATCGATGTTTCAGGCAAAAGCCCTTCATCAGGAATAGAGGCAGGAAGCCTCCAGGAACACTTCAACCCAGGGCATCAATGTGGACTTCACCAGTTTCCTCATTTCCTCTCCCTGCTCCTTACCCCAGTTCCAACCTTCCAGCTCAGTACTGTCTCCATGACCTGTCCTACCTGCAAATCTCCCTTCCCACCTATCCACTCCACCCTCCCCTCTGACCTATCACCTCCATCCCCATCCCA
Organism: Chiloscyllium plagiosum; assembly: GCF_004010195.1. Lineage (NCBI taxonomy): Eukaryota > Metazoa > Chordata > Chondrichthyes > Orectolobiformes > Hemiscylliidae > Chiloscyllium > Chiloscyllium plagiosum. The sequence goes on from NC_057710.1 coordinate 128,223,552, forward strand.
TTCACCTCTTGTACTCTTTGCTACCTTCCCCCACCCTCCTCTCTGACCTATCACCTCCATCCCCACCCCATTCACCTATTGTACTCTTTGCTACCTTCTCTCCAGCCCCCTCCCCATTTATCTCTCCACCATGGAGGCTTCCTGCCTCTATTCCTGATGAAGGGCTTTTGCCCGAAACGTCGATTTTCCTGCTCCTCAGATGCTGCCTGACCTGCTATGCTTTTCCAGCACCACTCTGATCTAAACTCTGGTTTCCTCACTTTTGCCTAATCAGTGACTAGTGATGTACCTCAAGGAACTGTATTGGGACTGCAATTATTCATAACTTACATAGATGATTTGGAGTTGGGGATCTTGTGTAATGTGTCAAAGTTTGCGGATGACACTAAAATGAGTGGCAGAGCAAAGTGTGCAGAGGATTGTGAAACTTTGCAAAAGGACATAGATAGTGGAAATGAGTGTGCAAAAGTCAGGCAGATGGAGTACAATGTTAGTAAATGTGAAGTCATCCATTTTGATAGGAATGCCAGAGAAAGGACTATTACTTGAACGGTAAAGATTTGCAACATGCTGCTGTGCAGAGGGACATGGCATGAATCACAGAAGGTAAAACAAATAATTAGGAAGGCAAATGGAATTGTCCTTCATTGCTAAAGGGATTAAGTTGAAAAGCAGGGGGGTCATGTTGCAGCTGTATAGGATGCTGGTGAGGCCACATCTAAAGTACTGCATGCAGTTTTTGGTCTCCTCACTTGAGAAAGGATGTGCTGGCACTGGAGGGGGTGCAGAGGAGGTTCACTAGGTTGATTCTGGAGTTGAGAGAGTTGGGTTATGAGGAGAGACTGGGTAGACTGGGATTATATTCATTGGAATTTAGAAGAATAAGAGGGAATCTTATATAAAATTATGAAGGGAATAGATAAAAAAGAAGTAGAGAAAAAGTTTCCACTGGGGGCATAGCCTCAAAATTAGGAGGAGCTGAATTGAGAAGGAACTTCTTCACACAAAGAGTTGTGAATCTACGGAATTCCCTGCCCAATGAAGTAGTTGTGGCTTTCTCAGTAAGATAGATAGTCTTTTGAACAGTAAAGGAATGAAGGGTTATAGTGAGAGGGTGGGTAAGTGGAGCTGAGTCCATGAAAAGATCAGCCATGATCTTATTGAATGGCTGAGCAGGCTTGATGGGCTGGATGGCCTACTCCTGCTCCTTGTTCTTCTGTTATTATGTTCTTCTGTCAGGCTTCCAAAAATTATGGTCATATACCAATTCCTATTTCATAGAATCATAGAATCCCTACAGTGTCGAAACAGGCCCTTTGGCCCAACAAGTCCACACCAACCCTCTGAAGTATAACCCACCCAGACCCAATTCCCTATCCTATTGGTCTACATTTACCCCTGACATCCTTGAACACTATGGGCAATTTAGCATGGCCAGTTCACCTAACCTGCACATCTTTGGACTGTGTGAGGAAACCAGAATACCTGAAGGAAACCTATGCTTATATGCACATTCCCAATGGACAGTTCAACTCATAAGCCAGAGGATATCACATTTCTCTGAATGCTTTCTTCACAGTTAGAGTGAATTTATGCAAAATGTACAAGCATGCAATTCTATTATAAGAGAGCTCAGGATAAAGGTAAGGCAATGATTGTCAGAACTGACCGTACAGCTACTCAATAGTTGGAATAATTACTTATTGTTGATTATGAAGTATATGATTAATAGACTGGCATATAAACAACTAATTTTAATCATAACACAATGAACATCAGAAGTCACTTGACAGACAGGGGAATTTGTTTTTTGATTTGGACCTTCTAATGTCTGGCTGTGTTTGAGCTCCATGGGACAGGCAATTTCATAAAGAGAAACAATGGCTTCTTTAGTGTTCAATTTGTCTTTCACTTCAAAGGTGTTTATTCTGAAAGAAATTAGAATTCTACAATTACAATTTGTGAGAAATACAGTTAGCTTTCCAACTGTGATTTTTTTTTCCCCTTTGGAAATTAATAGCTTCCCTGTATTACTCTAATTTTCCGATGGTTGCCTTTGTTAATTAACCTCAAATGACCTTATTACCAAGGTAATAATGACCCATTAAATGTACAAAAAAAATGTTCTTTCAGGAACATCAAAAAACATTAATTTTCCTGTTGATTTCTTGCGATTATTCATTCAACATCAGTGCAACATAATATCAGATATTTGTTAATTGTAACCTGAGGCTTCATATCCGAATATAATCCTATTTAATGCTGCTGCTACATTTATGTTTGAATGTCAAAATACTTAGCACTAAATAAATTAAAAATTAGTAGTGATTATTTAAAAGCAGGAATATCCCCACTGGCTAATACATTATTGTTGAAGTGAAAGACATTCAAATGGAAAGCTGTAGGGGAAAAACTCCTTTTTTATACAAATGAGAAAAGGCAATTTATACAAATTTCAATAAGACTGCCTTTAATTAGATTAGAAGCGTAATCTAGGTGGAAAATTATTGTCTACAATTTTACTGCTTCTTCCAGGCCTTTGTGATATCTTGTAATGACAGTTATATTTTCATGCAGGTTATTAAAGCTCAAGTTAATTCCAAGGAGAGGAGCAACATCTCAGTGCCATGTGTTTGCTTCTTTTTGTGTGTCCCTTACCATTTGTTTCAACTTCACCGTTACTTTTCAAAAGTAATTTTTCTCTTCAACAAAATCTTCTAAGGCAGGAACAGTCCCTCAAAAAAAAAACCCTGTCTGCTAGGAGTCATGCAGATTTACTTCGTATAATGAACGCTATGTGTTGACCAATGATTCCTACTGAAAAGTGCATCTATGTGGATGTCAAGTGATATTAGTACATAGTTTGACTTTGATGCCTCCAGGTCATGCAACCTGTTAACATTTATTGACTGGGCTCACGCATAAAGAATGGCCACTTGGGAGATCTACTGAAGGGCAGATAGCACATGTGGATCATTACTCAGTGTGAGCCCAGTTCTGCTGGAAAGGGAAGAGGGAGGAATTGAGTAGATCAATTGCTGAACAAAGCTTAAAGTATACTGCAGCACCATGGCTGTGTGTTAGTTCTTTCAAATGATTCGTAACAATTTTGGGAGCCTGATCGATGAGAAGTAGAAGCAGTGGGGTACATATAGAATCCATAGAAATGTTTAGACAGACAGAAAACAAAATGTTTACTGAGTTGCTGAACTTGTATCACTAACCAGATTTCCAAACATTAATAAGTAAACTCTGATATTGTAGTTCTGTCTTTTCAGCTTTAAAATTTCATGGATTTCATGGTTCCAGAGAAATGTATGCTGCAATAGTGTGGTTATTCGTATGTTAAATATAATTATTTAAATTTATGTTTTTGTCATTATGTATGCCATGTGGCCAAGGTTGTTGTACTGACAGTTAGCCTGTGGTAACACGTTCACAAACTGAAGTCTGCATTAAAGTTCTGTGTCCAACCTTTCTGCTGGCACTGCATTTTTGTTAATGTATTAATTTAAACTAATACATCAGTGTAATCTTTAGTGAGTGCCATCCTTACAGAGATACCAACTTGCAGATGTGAAACAGAAGTTTCCCCCAGGCTGAGATAATGGCACTAATCAAAGAAAGACAGAAAAATGTTCCAGGTAGCTTGATCTCCATTTATTCCTCAATCTGCATAACAATTTCCTTGACTAGGAGACAGTAAGGACTGCAAATGCTGGAAGTCAGAGTCAATAGCTGTGAAGGTGGAGGGGCACAGAAGATCCTACAGAATCTGAGGCGCAGGAAAGTCAACTTTTCAGGTCAAAACCCTTCGTCAGGACTAGGGAGGGGGATGGCAGCCCAGAAGTTACTGGATGGGGACAGGGGAGCTGGGGGAAGGGTAGGTGGGATGATGATAGGTGGATGCACATAGGGGGTTATTGTGATTGGTTCGTGCAATGGGTGGAGCAGATAGGCGAGTCGGAAGATGGACATGTTAGGTTATGTCAGGGAGGCTAGGCAGAGGGCTGGTGCTAGACATGGGATAAGGCTGGGGGAGGAGGGATTTCAAGGTGGTGAAGTCACTATTGAGCTCACTGGGCTGTAAGCTTCCCAGGTGAAATATAAAGTGTTGTTCCCTCAGTTTCCACTTGGCCTCACTCTGACAATGGAGGAGGCCAAGGATGGATATGTCACAGGGATTGGTGGGGGCGAGGAAGGGGAATTAAAATGGATGGCAATGGAGGTCAGGTTGGTTAGTGCATGCACAGTGCAGATTCTCCGTGAACCAGTCTCAGATTCTGCAAATGATTTCTCCGATACAGAGGAGACCACATCAGGAGCAAAGGATACAATCGATCAGGTTGGATGAAGTTCAGGTGAATCTCTGTCAGATCTGGAAGGATTGTTTAGGGTCTTGGACGGTGGTGAGAGCGGAGGTGTGGGGGGAGGAATGGCATCTCTTGTGGTTGCAGGGAAAGGTACTGGCTGTGGTGGAGATGTTGGTGGGGAGTATGGAGTTGATGAGGGAGTTTCAGAGAGAACAGTCTTTGTGAAAAGCAGACAGGAGTGGGGAAGGAAATATCTTTTTGATGGTGGGGTCTGATTGTAGGTGGTGGGAGTATTGGAGGATGATGAATCAGGTTCGGAGGTTGGAGGGTGACATGTGAGGACTAAGGGGACTCTATCCTTATTGTTGTTGGGGGGAAGGGGTTTGAGGGCAAACATGTGGGGATGAAGGAGATGCAGGTGATGGCATCTTTAATTACCATGGAGGGGAAACTACTGTCCCGAACGTAGGAAGATATCTGGGATGTCCTGGAGTGGAACCCCTCATCCTGGTAGCAGATGCAGCAGAAGCAGAGGATTTGGGAGTTTGGGTTAGCATTTTTGTAGGAGGGTGGATGAGAGGAGGTGCAGTCAAGATAGTTGTGGGAGTCAGTGGGTTTGAAATAGATATCAGTGGCTACCCCTTTGGTTTGTAGGAAATGGGAGGAACAAATGAAAAGTTGTTGAGGCTGATGACAGGTTCTGCAAAGTGAATGAAAGTGTCAGTGGAGGGGGACTGGTTGGGCAATGGGCCGACCGGGTTTCTGGATTTTGGGTTGGAGATAGAAATGGGTGGTGTTGGGTTGGAGAACTATCAGGTTGCAGGTTGTTTGTTGGTTATTTATCTAATGCTGCCTGTGGGACTTGTATTGTGTGTTAGCTGTTGTGTTTTACTAACAGAACTATAAGTACATGTCACCTGTACTGATTACCCTCATGTACTGGGTGGTTTGAAAAGTAGAAAGGTGCTGCAAAAATATTGGTCCCTATTTTTTGTTAATCTTTGTCTGGAAGAGCCTATATTTATTGGTTTGGTTATACTGGGCAATCTTTCTTATAAATATAGAAATGAGATTTATATTCAATGGAGATTATTGTAGTGATCTGCATTATTGTTATTGCATGAGAAGGACAAACAGAAAGAAAATCCTGCACAACATGTTAATGACACATATTACAGCACTGTTGGATAGATAAAATGTAGAGTCCACCAATGTACCTTCCTTGCTTAGTTGCAATAATGACGTTTTAAATAAGAAACGTGTTTGCAGCCAAAAGACTCAATTACAGTGTGATTAACAAATGAAAACTCATATGTAGACTTATATATACTTGCTTTGTTTACTTATGCTAAATGATAATATATGTCAACTCCTGATTATTTATCAGAAAATAAATAAACTGTGGCTTTTCATGTAGAGTCCTATATGACAGGAACAGACATTTCTCACATTAATTTTCTCTTTCAGAATTATTCTTTGTGCAAAAAACATGAAACAGATGATTTAAAAATGTTGAAATAATGAATCTTCTGCTCTTTTTGTATTGATTTGTACAGAGTATATTTGAAAAGGTATGAATAAAACTCTGACAAACTTGCTAAATAAAAATGGCAGAACAGATGCAGAATCGCTAGAAATAAAAGCAATGAAACAAAGCAAAACCAGCATGATTCTCTCGTGACATTGATCTGCCATGAATCATAGCGATGTTTCAAGTTACCAACATGTGTGAGATCAGAGTCCTCATGCTGGCATTATCCTGTCAACACTTCAAATGACAAAAGGGAGAAGATTGATCAGGAGGGAATATGACTGCAAGGTTTCGAGCAAGCATTCCTATTGGCATTGCACATGAAGCCAAAGATTAGTCAATAATAAACTAGCCCTGCTTTACTGCTATCCTCTTTGCGTGACAACTCCTTGCAGTGACCCAGTGATAGAAAGAGAAAGGTCAGATGTTGTGCAGAATGTCCATTCAAAACCACAAGGGAAAAGCCAAAGAATTCACTTTTTACTGCTAACATTCTAGAAAGACTTTACAATTTTTCCTGTTAGGTCACAATCTACTACAACCTTTATGTGCTCCCCAGAATGATCAATGCATTCAATTCAACCTGACATTATAAATATTCCAACGGAATGATTCCCAGGATGGTGAGGGGCATACCCAGCAAAGTCAGCTGCTTTGTACTTGGCCCCTTTTCTAGTGGCTGTAATGGGCACTTCTGATGAGGCTTAACTTGTATTATGTGGCTGTTTCTTCAAGGTTTTCACTGAAACTGCAGTGGGGAATCAAGAAGCCCACAGACATAGTTGCATGCAATGAAAGAGCTCCATTTTCCATGACTCCCATTACTCACTTCAGTAAGCTCAAAACATTTTCATTCAACTAATGCTGAAGTGAAGCAGCAGTTTGGCTGACACTAAGAAAAAAATTCTCTCTGCAAAAGTGACATCTTTCAGAAAATATCCGGATTTGACAAAAAAAACAATAATTGCGAGCCAATTGAAGAAGCCATGCATCAAAGTAAAGATATAGCTGGAAATTTCAATTTGCATAAAATGACAAAGGAAATCTTCAGTATAATATCTGTGGCACCTTTAACTTTAGTTTTGGATGTGAGTGGAAAGATGGTGATAACAGGTTGGCTGTACCTAATACAGCATGCCTTTTATTCCCAATCTCCTTCGAGAAGCAACTGGGTCGTAGATGTGGGCGGCATGCGCTTCGGCGGGGCGATGTGGACTTGTTGGGCCGAAGGGCCTGTTGCCACACTGTAAGTAATCTAATCTAATCTAATCATATGTGATGTTTAAGATATAACAAACAGCAAGTCTGATTGGGCAACATTAGCTGGTTTTCTGAGTTATTTTTCTGACTTAAAAAGCAAACAAAATTTACATTTATATGATGAGTTTCATCACCGCAAAATGCCTGAAAGGACCTTAATTTCATTCATTGTTTTATGCTAGTCCATGTAACAGCCAGCACAGAAACTGAAGTTCATATGGGGACAGATATCTGGAGGTTTATTAATAACTAACTATGTGCACTAATTTGACATCTCAGGCTTACATTGACAGTTTGGGTTATATGCTCACTCAGATTACTAATACATTGCATATGTAGTTGACTGCCTCATCACTGGACTAACTAATAGCCTGACTGCTTGAAGACAGACTAACTGAATAATCAGAGCATAAGATAGAGACATCTTGTACGAGAGAGTTACATTTCCTGATTTCATTTAGCTGTCTTAAAGGTACAATACCTTTCTGAGATCTATGAAATTATACCCTTCTCTCTTTAAAGAATGTTCTGATACAGACATACAAAGAGGCATATCTTGTGCATTATATTTATGCATTAAGCTAATGCTTCAGCAGGTGTTCATTTAACCAGATGCTAGTCCTTATACAGTTATTATAATTCAGCAGTGTAGATACACTCTGTGGTATGCTATCCATTACTGTGGACAAATGGTTATTGTTTGGTGAGATGCTTCCAGTAACAGAATCAGCATCTTATATGATGGCTAGGTGATCATATACAACTTGGAAATGTTATCTGTCAATGCACAGGTGTCAGTCGCATTGCAAGCAATTGGCTTATCCTGAGTGGCCTCCACAATATTATACCAGTTTTCTTAGTAAATCTCATTCAATATACTCAAAAGGGGTAAGATTTACAATTACACCAATGTCAAACTTGGCCTGCAGAGAATGTCATCCATTCTTTTTGGGGTAAATCATTTGTATGAATGTAATGGTTCAGCTTTTCTGACTGTGTCAATGTGGTCTGTCAACTTGGCTACATGTACTGACTGACTGGAACTAACAATAGCATATAGTGCTGCACAGGAACAGGCCCATTGGCCTACATGCCTGTGCTGATTCCTACTCCTTATTTAGACCCACTATTGCTTGCTAATATGCGGTTTCTATCCCTCTGTCTGCCTGCTATTCATGTGTCTATTAAGATACATCATAAACATTGCTAATGTGCCTACCTCCACCACCTCCACTTGTGTTTCAGGCACCCACCACCCTCTGTGTGAAAAGCTTTCCCCATATTTCTCCCTGTAACTTGCACCCCCTCACCTTGAACCTGTGACCTCTTTTGGTTGACCTTTCCACCCTGGGAAAAAGCTTCTGCTGTTCAAATTATCTATGCTTCTCATAATTTTGTCGACCTCTATCAGGTCACCCCTCAGCCTCCATTTTTCTAGTGAAAACAATCCAAGTTTATTTAACCTGTCCTCATAACTAAAACCCTCCAGGTAAGGCAACATTCTGATAAATCTTCTCTGCACCCTCTCTAAAGCATCCATGTCCTTCTGGTAGTGTGGTGACCAGAACTGCACGCAATATTCCAAATGTGGCCAACTAAAGTTTTATACAACTGTAACATAACTTGCCAACTTTTGTATTCAATGCCTCCACTGATGAAGGCAACATGCTATATGCCTTCTTGACCACATTATCCCCCTGAGTTACCACTTTCAGGGATTAGTATGTCCAGATCTCTCTGCATGTCCATGCTTCTAAAGGTTCTGTCATTTATTGTATAATTCACATCTGAATTTAATCTTCCAAAATCTATCACCTTGCATTTGTCCAGATGAAACTCCTTCTGCCATTTCTCTGTCCAAATCTATCTATATCCCACGGTATCCTTTGACAATCCTCCTCACTATCTCCAACTCCGCCAATTTTTGTGTCATCCACAAACTTACCAATCAGACCACCTATATTTTCCTCCAGATCATTTATAGATATTACAAACAACAAAGGTGACAGCACTGATTCCTGTGGAACAATCCTGCATTCTCCATTCCGAATTGCACCCTTCCACTGCTACTCTCTGTCTTCTATGACCAAGCCAGTTTTGCATTCATCTAGCCAGCTCATCCCGGATCCCATGAGACTCCACCTTCTGTCCCAGGCTGCCATGAGGTACCTTGTCAAATGAAAGTTCGTGTAGACAACATCCACTGCTCCTTCCCTCATCAAGCATTCTTGTACTTTGGAATCTTGCACTTAGCTGAACTGCTTGCAAGCTGGAGAAGGAATTTTGGAAACATTTTTAATGTGGTTTCTTGGTTGCCTCATCTTCACATACAGCTTTTGGAAAATTGTGTCGTATTTTGAATTTCTTTAGGGTATTGGATTTCTTGTACATTTTAACCCTTTGTCGACCATAACTTGCATACGTTACAAAATACTAGACACTATTTTGGTCGTTGAGACAATCCCATCCAAGATTTGAAGTCTTTTATTGTTCTTGTTGACAGTTTCAATAGTTGCTGCAGAACCAAGTGCCTGGATGATGCTGTCCTGCTGCAGTTTCTTTGAGCTACCCTCCTTCCTTGGTTTGCACCTCTTTCCAAGATACAACCAGCATTCAGACAGAGATAGGATCTTTTTAAATATAGATTTTTTTAAATCTGTATTTAATTCAAATAATCTTTTTCTTAGATTAGAACAGTCTGTCAACACTTTTTCTAAAATTCAGATCAGCTTATGGACTCTCTCTGTTGTGGTTGCCCTGCTTCTGTAGGGCTGTAACCTTCAGTCCTGTTGTTAAAGATGAACTTCAGCTCTGAGTGCAGACATATTGTGGAACTGTTAGGAAAATAATTTTACAAACATGCTATCACCTTTCCAGCCTTCAGAAACAACTTGCTGTCACAAGTTCTAGTACCTGCTAGCTGACATAGAATCCCTACAATGTGGAAGAAGGCCATTCAAGTCCCAAGTGCCCTCCAAAGAGCATCTCACCCAGACCCTATAACCCTATATTTCCCATAGCTAATTCACCAAGCCTGCACACTACAGGCATTTTAACATGGCCAATACATCTAAGCTGCACATCTATGGACTTTTGGAGGAAACCAGAGCATCCAGAAGAAACCCCTGCAGACATGGGAAGAATCTGCAAACTCTACACTGACAGTTGTCCGAGGTTGGAATCAAACCTAGGTCCCTGGCACCATGAGACAGCAGTACAAACCACTGTGGCTACTGTGCCGCCACACTGTCACGGTCTTTTAGTACCTATTTCCTGCCACTATAATGTGGCTGGGGTTTTCCATGATTAGCCCATATAGTATATACAACGGAGACTTCAGTTCAGATCAAGGTGACGTAACTGGAGGTTTATTATTTATGTACACTGATATGATATTTCAGCCTTGCACATACAGTTTGGCTCTCTGCTTACTTAGATTACTGTTACATTTTATACATTGTTGACTGACTGACCATCAGACTAATTATTATTTGCAAGTTTCCCTTGTGGTTCTATGACCAGAGTTCGGTGATTTTATTTATGATTTATTTATTTATTGTCACGCAGACTGACTGCTTGCGAACAGAACTAGCTGACTGAATAAACTGAGAGGAAGATGGAGATCTTATATACTAGAATGACATATGCTGTGATGTCACCCAGGTGTATTAAAAATGGCTTTTGGCGATCCCCAAAATAATACCACAGACCTTTAAGTCAGTGAAGTACTTTTGAAGTGCAGTCGTTGTTGTGGAGTAATGTGGCTGCCAATTTCCCAAACCAAAGTCCCAGAAAAACAATGAGCAGATAGTCTATTTCAGTGATATTGGTGAAAAGGTAAATATTTGATAAAGTGCTTTGAAAACCTCCACTTCTTTTCTTTCAAAAGTTGGCACAGAATATTTTATGTTCACCCATGATGGCTAGTGGATACCTGTTTAATGTCATCTTCAAAAGAAGAACAAATTGACATTTATTTGGGCTATTACCCAGCACTTAAATGTGTCATTATCATGTAGATAAATGCTGTAGCTGTTTTACAGACTGCAAAGGTCGCTAAAACAACAGTGAGTGAATGACTGATTTGTTTTGCTGATATTGGATGAGCAAGGGGTGTTTGGTAGAATTAAATAGAACTCCCCATTAATAGGATAGTACGACAGAATGTTTTCTTCTATTCATTCTCAGGATGAAGTCATTGTTTTAAAGGATGACATTTAATGCCTATCCTCAGTTGTCTTAAGAAGCTGGTGGTGGGTCAGCTTCTGGGAGGGCTGCAGCCTGTGGAGTGATGGTGATACAACAAAGCGATTTCCTGGTTGACTCCAGAGAAGAGCTAAGAATCAGTAAAGTTGGTGTGGGACTGGAATCAAAAGAGTTCAGGCAATGTTATGATGCCAGGTTTCTTTGCCTAAAGTTATTAGTGAACTCGTTTTTTTTAAAAAGGCAGACAACTTTATGGTTGTTTATTTCACTGATATCAGCTTCTTATTTCGATTTTCTTTTGTAATTGAATACAAATTCTCAGAATATCAAACTGGGATTCCAAAATTATTCTCTGGATTATTAGTGCAGACCATTTTGATTTGCTAGTTTGGTAATATAACCACTGCATTGCCATATGTAGAATCTACCAGAGTACTGAGTAAGTGCATTATTTTAACGCATCTCATGATGTTACCTCTGAGAATAAAGCCAGTCTTCTCTACTGCATGGAAGTCTTCCTTAGATTAGTGCTCCAGTCTGCAAATGCGACCTGAACTTACAACCTTCTGATTCAGAAATGAAAATGTGACTAGTTGAATTATGTTTACGCAGATGTATTGAATTATATCAATAGGTGTGAAGAAAATCTGCAGTTATAGTGCTCCCACCTCTGTGTCAGAAGGTCCAGGTTCACAACTCATCAGCTCCAGACATGTGTCACAACGTGTCTGAACATGTTAACTCAAACTATCTATGCTTCCAATTTGAAACTTTGCAGCCAGTGGGAAATGGCCACTAAGTAAAAGAAAAATCTGCAGTCGCAGTGTCCCTACCTCCAGGCCACAAGTCTCAACAGCTCCAGAGGTGTGTCATAACATTTTGGGACAGGTTGATTAAAAACATCTCAAAGGAAATTCTGGGGCATCTCTTGTTTGTTGTGGTGGTGTAGCTAAATCTACTCTAGAAAGTCTAAGTTCAAGTCCTACATGCCCCAAAGGTGTAGTGTACATAGTGTATCTGGGCAGGTTGATTAGGAAAATCTGTTTAAATGGGTTTCCGGCAGTAAGGCTCTCAACAACAGTACAGAAAACGGCGATATTCAAAGAGAAGTGAGATTCTGTCCATTTAGCACGCAGAGATGTAATGGAAGTTTAAACATGTGAGGTGAGCACCCCCAAGCAGGAATTCTAAAATATGTTTTTGTATCTGTTCACAAATGTCTCAGAAATCAAGGGCAGAGCCATGGGGAGGGGAGGCGGAGGTCAGAGTACTGAAGGTTGTTATGAGATTTGTGCCAGAATTGTGTGAGATGTTTGTACGAGGCCTATCTCAACATCAGAAACAATTTGCTGCATCTTTTGCCAGGCACAAGGTGAGATTCTCTCTAGGAAGCAGCAAGATGCCAATTATGAGGGATTATTGTTTGTCAAATGCATTATTAACACTTCAATTTGCCTCATTAATATTCAGCTTTCTACTTTACCAAATGCCCCCCAAAACCCACATCTTGAGAATTCCCAACGTGGAAGTCAGTGTGCGTACCTGGCAACTTCAGCTCAGGGCTTGATCCAAATGACTTCTATGTTGGACACTTGGCACCAGCATCTCAGGGTATGCCCCAGGGGCACCTCCACAGCACCTCACATCCAAAGATATTGGCATTGGACCTGAGCCAGCCTCTAAGAACCCTCATGGCATATATCCCACCCTATTTACAGGATACTTCTGCACTTCCATTCTGTACCTCAGGCTGCTCTGGCAGCTATCATTGTAACGCTGCAGCAAGGTCACTCAGGGTCCGGTACCCACCTTCATAGACTGGAGCACACTGCAATTCTGGCTTGGTTGCTCACTGTCATAGCATTTACTCACTTCAACTGTATCTGAATGCCCTCAGCATCCCTACCTTGCATTGACTTACCTTCCTTTTTTGTGCTGTGTTTCTTCAGCCAGATGTAACAGGCTCACAGTAACTCTCCATTGCCATGCTGTTTAAGAGCAGACACAAAACCACAGTTTGGTCACACTTGCTTGTAGATCTTGGTTAAGTCAAGAGAAAGGGAGCCATTGACATAATGTGCCTTGGCACATTATGTCAAGGACAGCTTCTAATATAAGCCCCAGAACTTGGATATTGTTGCAAGAACAGAAATAGCTGGCAAAACTCAACAGGTCTAGAAGCAGCTGTGGGGAGAAAGTAGAGTTAATACTTTCAGCTGACTGTTCATCCAAACCTGGATACTGTCAGTTAGATGGTTGGAGCAAACAGAGCGATCAATACTTTCCGTATCAAGGTGAGGAGCCAAATGTTGGATAGCCTGCCTTGACTCTTTCAGCCTTATTGCTCCTTGGTATAACTATTACCTTTGTGCAGGAGGGAAGGTGTCCTGACTGAGGGTGTAGGCCATACAGTGGGCATGCTGGGTTGGTGGTGTTCGGGGTTGGGCTGGCTGATAGCAAGGGAGAGAAGATGTTGCAGTCAACAAGGGAGTGGCAGAGCATGAGGCTTGGTGGGAGGTGGGTGCAGTAGCAATGATAGAGTGAGTCTGAGGTTTCAGAGAGAATTGGTGACACTCAAGTTGTTGACACTCATGCTGAAGGTCCTTGACATTCTCCCTGTATTGCTGGCCATTTTACCAGTTGGCTAAAACTGCATTGATCCAGCTGGCAATCTTGGACAAGGCTGGCACGATCAGCCTGCCAAATCTGCTGGTCCTGAGGGAAGAGGATATTCCATTTGTGGATTAAGCTGTCCTGTAGCACCTTCAGGTTCCTGCCTGCAAAGCAGAGTGGCAAATTTCCCTTCTCTGCCATCTCTGGGGCAAATATCAGACACTGTGCAGGGCCGCTTTGAACTGACATTGTTTGCCTCTGTGCACATTGGCCCTTTCAGAATGTGCCAGGGATGCCACTGAGTTCTGTGATGTCCCAACAGTAGTGAGTTGTGCTGGGAATGGCACACAGTAAGGTGGGGGCAGAATCAGACGTGAAAAAAACCTTATGGACAGAGTAAGTAGTTAATGAGGCACATTTGGTCAAATAAAATGAGAAAACCCTCCAAACCCCATAGCAAGATCCTCCAAAACAGGCACCTAACCAAAAACAGTACGATTCAGCCCAGGGTTAGTTCTATTGTGGTAACAGGTTACTGCACTATGCAGTTTCTCTACTTGGAGTAAATCCTCAGCAGATCAATCTTTCAGGCATCATTGCTGGGCAGTGTATATATACACTGCCTACAGTGTATGTGTAAGCAATGAAAATTGCAATGGGAAGATACATACCTCTTCTGGTCAAATGGTAGTGTCCCTGCCTCGAATTCAGAAGCCCCAGGTTCAATTCACACCTGAACAGGTTGATTAGGTGATATCTAAGGATATCACCTAATCTAAGGAAGGAAGGATTTCAGTAACAGTAGGCTGGTGTATTGCAATAAATATCCTCTCAACGTTATCTTTTCGCCATCACACTCTGAAAATAACCAGTGGACAGTCTGATAATAGAACAATGATAATGCTGGTATGGTGGCAATAGCAGTACAATGATTCTATGCTTGGAGATATTGTTTCTCCAGCTTTATGGTACATACTACATACAAAAGTGTAACATTGATACTATGTTCAAACTGATTGAGTCCAGGATTAATTGTGATGCTACACAATAGCTTCAGAGTGCAAGTTATTGAACATTACGGAAATTTTCTTATAACAATATCCATTGGAGGATTAAATATAATTATCCATTGAAAATCTCCTTAGGTCATGAATTAATCTCATTTCATAGTATGCTGCACAAGCGGATTGTAGCAGATTTGTTTCTAATTGGGTATTTGTTTTTTTTAAATCATAGCATTTCTCCAATTTTGAATACCCACTGTGCTCAGTCGAGTGTCAGGTCATGGTCCTGTACACATGGCTGTGGTTTGCTGAGCTGAAATTGCTTTACCAGTGCAATCTTTTGTTTCATCTGAAGACTGAACTGGAACACTGTATTAAGGTCCTTACAATACTTACAATTAATTGATATTATAGATAAAATCTTGAACACTTTGTCCCCGGTGGATAGGCAGGATAATACTTGGATCAAGAATTTAACCAGCTTTGTGGAGGTTCTTTTCCAGGGAAATAGCAGGAACTACCCACTTTTGGGCCCTCTGACCAATTGTTGACGTATCCATTCTGTTAACAAAGAATTTTTATTGAAGGGATCATGACTTCCAAGGGTCCAACAGAACTTGGATTATTTTGAGGCTGGAGCAATCATGAGAGTGGAGAGTCGGCCTGGAAAGACCATTTCCGAAATCTCTCGTTCTTAAATGGAGATGTGCTGCAAGATGTAAGGAGTGGCAGTGAAGCGAACTCTCCCTCGGACAAGGGAAGGGTCCTGGACCTGTCTCTCAAATGGCATAGTCGTTGTACCAAATGGCCAGCAAAGGGTCAACAAGGCAACTCAGCACCACCTTCTCAAGGGCAACTAGGGCTGTAAATACTGACCCAGCCTGTGATGCCTATATCCCATGAGTGAATTTTTAAAACAATATGGGCTTGTAGGAGAATGTTTTAATGAAATTCTTGAAGTCCAAAGGAGATCCTATGTTGGTCAAATCAGTGCAGTTCACCAGACAGCTGAACTTTGCAAGTCTTTTAATCTGAGAGCATTTGGCACTGAGGAGAACACCAGACATGATCTAGGTTGTTGGCACAGGCTCAAAGGGCTGAATGGCTACCTTGTATCCATGTTCCTATGACTGTAAAGTTCCCTGTGGTGAGACCACTGAATCTTCCTCTGTTCATTTCATCAGATTTATATTTGCAGATACATTATATTTTGTTCAAAAAGCGCACAACTTGTGGGTAGTCAGTCAATGTAGCATTTTATAAATTCCTACTTTTACTCCAGGTTTGGATATAGACAGACTCTAACCTCATTGTCTGAGCTGATATGTCACTTTTTTAGATTAGGTTAGGTTCCCTACAGTGTGGAAACAGGCCCTTTGGCCCAACAAATCCACACCGACCCTCCGATGAGTAACCCACCCCACTCTGAGTAATCCACCGAACAACTATGGACAATTTAGCATGGCCAATTCACCTGATCTGCACATCTTTGGAATGTGGGAGGAAACTGGAGTACCCAGAGGAAACCCATGCAGACATGGGGAGAATGTGCAAACTCCACACAGACGGTTGCCCAAGGCTGGAATTGAACCTGGGACCCTGCTGCTGTGAGGCAGCAGTGCTAACCACTGAGCCACTGTGCCGCCCACTGAGAAGATGTTAAGGTATCTCATGGCAGTGTCTTGAAAGAAATTCTGGAATTTACATATTGATCAATTGAAACCTCATCCCCATTATATATGATTAAAGACTTAACAGTCATTTAGGTTTGTCAAATTCATCACATCAGCTTTATGACACTTTGATCATTTACTTATAAATGGTCTGTCTTATGTATCCTGCCCACTAGCTACCTGATGAAGGAGCAGTGCTCCGAAAGCTTGTACTTTCAAATACACTTGTTGGACTATAACCTGATGTTGTGTGATTTTTTAACTTTGTCCAGTCCAGTCCAACACCGGCATCTCCACATCATTTCTTCAGTCAGAGAGCTGAAAACATGCCAGCAGGAAAACCAATGGCAGGAAAACTACGCTAGTTGGTCCGAAGCTAATAATCCAGAGTGCTGTGCATACCATCAGACAGGCCATCTTAGGATGGTGTGAGTAGCAAGAGGAGACTTTAATCTGCAGGAGAAAAATCGAAAACCAGGTCACTCAAATCCGAAACAGTTCAAGTGGTACATGATACTGAACAACAAGATGAATTGTGTGGAAGTAGATCCACAAAAGGAGTTATGGTATGCAGAACCATCGTTAAAGACTGGGACACAAATTGTAAACTGGACACATGTGCAAGCATGTCTTCTCTTTCTAAGATATCATGGCTGAATTCTCTGACCTTGACTAACCACATGACATCATTAGTTTTTTTTTATGTCACTGGTGTCAGATCCAGAATTTGTGAATTGATCTATCTGACACTCTCTCTTCTGAGTTTTGTCTTCAATCATGCTCCCAAGGACATATGTCTCAAAGCACCATCAACTGAGCTTTCAAAATGAATACTAAGTATTCTAACTTAAAGCACTAGATGTTTACTCACTCCAACTCATTCTCATGCACAGTAGAAGTTGGGCCCAGAGTCTAAGATAAGTTGATTGACTCCCATGAACTCCGTTAAAGAAAATGACGACTTGTGACATTCCACAAATTGCTTTGTCTCGCTTTGAAACATAAATTCAAAGCTTGAAGTCCATAACTTTAAAGAAGAAAATATGGGAATTCACTTTATTTTGAAAGATAACAGTTCAACAAAATTTGTTGTGAAATCTTCTCAGTGATTAAAAAGGGTCCGTAAACATGATAATACTCAAAGGCATAAAAATCTCCAACTAAATCATTTGAAGAAACGTGTCAAAACTGTTTAATTCATTTTAAAATTATTTTTAAACCATGATTAGAATAAATATATATCTTGAATTATGGGCTGAAGTAAAACTTTTTTTTTTCTCTCTGTGTGAATTATGAAGAAAGCGTAACTAACCAATATTTCGATGAATTTCTAGGCTGATTGCCAGGATTTGGCAGACTAATTTTCTTGACAGTCTGGTACACATACACTGACATATGGAACAAATCTCCATCGTCTTAAACTATGCCAGGATGTTAAGTGCACAGTCCTGGTACCACTTGATATCAACGTGTGGAGTGATGAAAAATCTGTTACATGAAGCAGCAGGGAATGGCATTTGATTAGAATAGTTTTTCAAACATTATCCTTTCACAAGTGGCACAATCTATCACATTAGAAATTTGGTGCAAGTACCTAAGCTTAGACCTCGTATAACATTTGAGGCAAAGGTAACATTTGAATCATTAGTTAAAAAATAAATTTGTACGAGAATATTATCTGATGTAGTGACTATTGAGAAAGGTAAAATGTTGGGAGAGCTCTTTGCAAGTATTGCTGAGAAAATAGTCACATCATTGAAGCTTTTCTTTAAGCTGTTCTTTAATCCTGCAAGGATTGCAAGAATACCAAATGTTCAAGGTGATAAACAATATATGCAAATGAGAAGAGGGTAGAGTTTATTTGACAAGTGAACTCACTTCTATCAAGCAGAATCTATAGGTCAACCAATCAACACCTTCACCTTAGTCAGTATAGGTTATTGTTCCCTTGGAAATTTCTGTCTTGAAGATATATGAGAAAAGTTTTCGGCGGATGTTTATTTTTCAGTAATACTCAATTTCTGTACTACCAAGTGATGGTGGTAGGGGTGGCACGATGGCTCAGTGGTTAACACTGTTGCCTCACAGAGTCAGGGACCTGGGTTCAATTCCTGTCTGTGTGGAGTTTACACATTCTTCCCATGTCTGCATGGGTTTCCTGTGGGTGCTCCGGTTTCTTCCCACAAGTCCAAAGACGAGCAGGTTAGGTGAATTGGCCATGCTAACTTGCCCTTAGTGTTCAGGGTTTTGTAGGTTAGGTGCATTAGTCAGTGGAAATGTAGAGTAATAGTGTAGGGGAATGAGTCTGGGAGGATTACTCTTCGGACTGTCAGTGTGGACTTGTTGGGCCAATTGGCCTGTTTCCACACTGGAGTGAATCTATTTTACCTGCAAGCTTCCCCTCGTGGCAAGATTGACCTTGTTAAACCAAGAATCAGGTCTTTGCAGTGAGGGTGAAGAAAGACATTAGATAAAAATCTGTCAAAGAAGGCCACGTTCACCTGCAAGGTAAAGGAACTTATACTAAAGATTGAAGAAAATTGTTATAACGTATTCAGGTTTAAAGGGAACTGAAATAACCACGATTTAGACGCACACACAGAGACAGACAAAGACCCACATGCACACATATATTTTGTGTGGTGAATTTGTACTTGCAGAGTTACATTGCACTTTGCTCAAAAACTGCATACATTCATGTAGAACTCTGAGCTCAAAAACTGCATGAATTTATGTAAAACTCTGTTATCTCACTTTTTAGATTAGCATCAATCTAAACATCAGGTCATTAACAGAGAGCACAGGGGGCTAACACCTTCAACACATTGTCTAGCTATCATCATTGTTAACAGATAACCCGAGAATGTAACTTTTAAAAAAAGGGTTTTGTGATTTACACAGGAAAGAAGTGAAACTATCACTGTATTCTAACAGATGAAAGGCTTAACAGACAATCAATTCTTCACTGTATAATTTCAGTTACATCACACTGCAAATTTTTGCTGTAAATTCTGTGTTACGATCGAGCCCTCCACAATCACCTGATGAAGGAGCATCGCTCCGAAAGCTAGTGTGCTTCCAATTAAACCTGTTGGACTTTAACCTGGTGTTGTGTGATTTTTAACTTTGAAATAACCACAGTCAGTACAATTTAACAGTCGGGCTTTAGCTCAGAAATGATATTCCAATACTGGATTATGAGAGAACTTGACTTGCTGAAGGAGCTTTGCTACGGATGGGACTTTACACTGAGTTCGTGTTGGCTTTTTCAGCTGCATGCTCAGGATGTGCTATATAGAAAAGGAAAGAAAGGTCTCCGAGTTACTTGGTTCCATCCCAACCAACCCCTCTAAAATAGATTCTGTACTAATTTGTTTCATAGCCCCTTTATGTGATTTCAAATGATATGGTCATAATAAGATGCTGTGTAAATGCATGCTTATTTCAAAAAAGACCAAAAGATGCCCATCTGCTGTGGTGAGATAAAAAAGGATAATGACAGATTTTAATCGAAAAGTCAGCTGGAAATATTTAGTAGGATTATCAATACCTACAAACAAAAGAAAAAGCTTGATATTTCAGAACTGCTGGGAAAGGGTTGAAAATTCATGTGTTTTATTTTTGGGAGCTGGGATCACTTTAGGTCCCTTTTCAGACAATCCCATTGGAAGTGGGAAGTGGGGCCACTGACAAGCCTTTCAGATTTGCCTGACTTTCTATACATTTAAATCAAATGTAAACTCAGACACATGTTGGTCTGCAGTTTCCCAGCCAGTACTTCACATGAGTGTGTAATTCTTCTGAAAGTTCCAACTCTGTATCAACCAAGCTGCTCACACTAACTCATTTCAGTAGATACACTAAACTACTGTCAAGAATGGGAATCTAGATCATTTTTCCTTACCACAGCTCTCATCTCTTTCTGTCTGCAGAAGAAAAGAGTGAATTAATAAACATGTGGACATGAATATTTTGGTAAAAGACCGTGATACCGAAGGAATTTTTCAAAATGGCAAGTGACATGTTTTTGTTTCAATAAAAGAAAGTTGCTGAAGGTTAGCATCAACTGAGGTTTTTTTTGGATAGTCTGTCAAATAGTGGACTATCTTTTAGATTTAAACCAAAATCCAGTCAAATAACTAAGTGAAAAACTACAGATAAATTTTTAGTAGGAATTCATTAACAAAATTGTGATGTACAATCTAAAACTAGATGAAGTACAACACGTAGGGTGACATGATGGCTCAGTGGTTAGCACTGCTGCCTTACAGCACCAGGGTTCGATTCCAGCCTCTAGTGACTGTCTGTGTGGAGTTTGCACATTCTCCCCGTATCTGTGTGGGTTTCCTCCCACAGTCCAAAGATGTGCATGTTAGGTGAATTGGCCATGCTAAATTGCCCATAATGTTCGTTGCATTAGTCAGAGATAAATATGGGGAATGGCTCTGGATGAGTTACTCTTTGGAGGGTCAGTGTGGACTTGTTGGGCCGAAGGGCCTATTTCCATACTGTAGGGAATCTGATATGGGAAAGCCTAGGCAGCCTAGCATTCAAATTAAGGGTGCCAATTTAAGACTGGGCTGAGGAGGGCTTTCTTCTCTCAGTGGGTTGGGATCTTTGGAACTCCTTTTGGGGGCAGAGTCCTTGTTTGTATTTAAGGCTGAGAAAGATGGATTCTCGATCAGTCGATGAATCAAGGATTAAGGGGAAAGGACAGGAAAGTAGACGTGAGTAATGTTGGAGAAAGTGAGGACTGCAGATGCTGGAACTCAGAGTCGAGAGTGTGGTGCTAGAAAAGCATAGCATGTCAGACAGCATCCGAGGAACAGAAGAATCAACGTTTCAGGCAAGAGCCCTTTATCAGTAATGTTGGATCAGCCATGATCCTATTTAATAGCAGATCAAGGTCAAGGGACTGAATGGCCTCCTCCCATTCCTATTTCTTATGTCTTATCCACACAATACAATATAAAGCAGATTAATTAACAGATTCAATGAAAATAACTTCTTTTAATAATCTACATGGTATCACAACATGCCTCAAATGACTATTAACTTTTAGTTAATTACTTCTACTTTGCAGTGGAAGTGGCTTTGGATAAGATTGTCTCCTCAGAGTATTTATGCATTTTGCATGTTTTTACTGTATTTAATCAAGGATCTTTTAAAACCATGCAATTGTATATTTATAAAACTTGTTTGCAGTACAAAATTACTTAGTCATTTGATGGTCATGTTGTTTTGATATTTATTTTCATTTTTCTAGGTGTAAGAATGCACCACATTATGGGTCCAAGTTTCCCCAGAGGTGTTCCATATCAGCACCGTTCCTTCTTTCAAATGTGACAAAGTCCTCATTTCTACATTTATCTTCCCATATCAATAACACTGGGTAAAAGCTCCAGCTGTGAAAGACTGATTTTCTATCCATTCGTTTTAATAGTTACAAGCATATCAGAAGATTAAAACAATAATTGTAAACCATATTTGCATCAAAGTCTTGTCTGAACTTGACTCAGGTGTAAATCTAAATATGAATTCAATGTTTATGTTTATTACCCCTGAGAACTTTACTTACTTTACTTATTTACTGTGTGGAAACAGGCCCTTTGGCCCAACAAGTCCACACCGACCCATTCCCCTACACCTAACACTATGAACAATTTAGCATGGCCAATGCACCTGACCTGCACATCTTTTGGACTGTGGGAGGAAACCGGAGCACCCGGAGGAAACCCACGCAGACACGGGGAGAATGTGCAAACTCCACACAGACAGTTGCCCAAGGTGGGAACTTCTGATAGATTTATCTGCATGTGGTCATTAATAGAGTTATTAGTAGCAATTATTTTTCTAGATAAACATTCAGTGTGTAAATGAGATCGTAAGCACCTATAAAATTAATAGGAATGTCCATTACTACTGCTTATCATAGATGTACAACACGGAAACAGATCCTTTGGTCCATCTCGCCCATGCTGACTAGATATCCTAAATTAATCTAGTCCCATTTGCCAACATTTGGCCCATATCCCTCTAAACCTTTCCTATTCATATGGCTATCCAGATGACTTTTAAATATTGTAATTGTACCAGCCTCCATCACTTCCTCTGGCAGCTCATTCCATACACACGCCACCCTCTGCATGGAAAGGTTGCCCCTTAGGCCCCTTTTATGTCTTTCCCCTCTCACATTAAACCTATGCTCTCTATTTCTGGACTCCCTCACTCCAGGGAAAAGGCCTTGTCTATTTACCCTGTCCATACCTCTCATGATGTTATAAACCCCTATAAGGTCACCTCTCAGACTATTCAGCCTCTCCCTATAGCTTAAATTCTCCAACCCTGGCAACATCCTTGTAACATCTTTTCTGAACCCTTTCAAGTTTCACAACATCCTTCCTATAGCAGGGAGACCAGAATTGCATACAGTATTCCAATAGTGGCCTAACCAATATCCTGTACAGCCGCAACATGACCTCCCAACTCCTATACTCAATGCACTGACCAATAAAGGAAAGCATACCACACTGATCCACTGTTTTTAATTAACTTCAACATCACGTCAAGGCTTTTAAGCTAGTAATGAACGCTGCTAGTCTACCTTACTGACTATCACATACTAACATCTGAGACAAGCAGCCATAAAAGAACAGATTTCCATCAGATTACCTTCTTAGCTTAAACTTTCACACCTTAAAATTGAATGTGAACAGTAACACTAACACGACTACTGCTCACACTGCTATGAACAAAGTTCCTTACTATTAATGGAGAGGTTTGGGCAGAAGAATGAGTAGCGATAGTAAATCCGAGGAGTCCATAATGTTCTTGGATTGGCAGTGGTTCAGTGTCTGTACAGGGTTGAAACACATTCTGAGTTTGGGTGAAAACAATCACAGGGCAAAGGAATAGAATAGGTTTAACTGGATAGCACTTTCAAAAAGCTAGCATGGGCTCTTTGGGCCAAATGGTCTCTATTGTTTTAGCATTTTCTAATCAACTTGTATTAGGCTTACTTCTGGAGCATGTGGGATTTGAACCCAGGTCTTCTAGCCCAGAGGTAGGGTCACTACCAATGCACCCCAAGAGCCTTTGCTATATCACTTCATGCCTATATAATTCTATAAATACAAGTATTATATCCCACGTTACAGTGTTAAAATTACTGGTAGTGTAGTCAGTAGGCAGAAAAGGCTGCTATATTTTGACTTACTTTTTAAAATGTGTTTTAAGTGGAAATTACTCTATTCCTAATATAGATGCCTCCTATTCAGCTATTAATTTTATGAGTAGAATCCTTTTCTCATTTCAAGCATTTTAGGAGAGTTGACTGTCTGGGTTGAGCAGCTGATGTCAGGACTCTTTCCAGCTCGGCAATGTTTCCAGAGGCAGGCTTCTGATTGGCCAGAGGGCAAGTTGCACTGTGGGATGGAGGCAGGAGTCATGGCTGCAGAGGACTGAGAATGGATACCTTTGGGCTGACAGAAAGCTGCTGGCCAGGGTGAAGCTGACCCTTGATGCTTGAATGCTCAACCTGGAGGTCACTCTGCGGAGTGAGCTTCTCATTCCAGGAGGTGGATGGAGGAAGCTCCCCAACCAAACATGGCTGTTGGTGGCTGAGACTGCCAGCAGGAGTGTGGTTTTGAAGAACTAGCTTGAGTGTCAGAAATGATCTTATTCCTCTGGCAAAGTGAGATTAATGCCAGACCCTCAGGCTGGCATCTGGATATTCAACCTTCATCAAACACTGGAGCCGAAGGATCTGAGGATGGGAAGGATGCGTGTCCTAGGTATTCCCTGACCCCTCAGCAAGGCTCGAAGCCCTAGCAGGTCTTCATCTTTCAAACAGGGTTTATGACCAGAACAGGACTGTCCCTTCTCCATATTGTCCCCACTGTGGAGGTGGGAGTCACAGATATTGCAATGTTGACCCTGCAGGTGTAAGTCATGGAAGGAGAGATGAACACTCCTGTTGGAGAGGATAAAGTGACATAACAACCTGTAGATAAAAGGGACAGGGTGAGTTCCTCCTTGTCCAATAGACTATTGCTTTGGGCGAGGTTCTGATTAAGTTGTAAGGGTTTGCTTCATCTGTACCTTTTTACAGTTTTAGAACATAATGTAAATATTGGGACATGATACTGATGTAGAAGCTTCCATTTTTAATGGCAAAATGGAAAAAGGAAAATGGTTGAAGTGAATCCAGGGTCATGGAAGGGAACAGGGGACAGATAGACAGGTCTATATCATGCATTGGCAGTATTTATTCAAGGCTGCATTTTCAATGAAAGTATCTCAAAGTGTGTTCCAGACTGTGTTGTCCTTCCTAAGTTAGAAGAACCCACTTGACACACACTTAATGATCTGTAATATTAACGGAATCCTGATCAGAAATGGAACTGGTTGCCAACCCCTGTCACCAAGGCCCCTCTTTGAATACAAGGATA
The DNA here is from genome assembly GCF_004010195.1 of Chiloscyllium plagiosum. Lineage (NCBI taxonomy): Eukaryota > Metazoa > Chordata > Chondrichthyes > Orectolobiformes > Hemiscylliidae > Chiloscyllium > Chiloscyllium plagiosum. The sequence continues at coordinate 128,248,602 of NC_057710.1, forward strand.
CAATAAATCGCCTCCTGCTTATCAACTTTGGATTTCAGCATCTGCAGTTTTTTTTGTCTCTAACAAATAATAGGGGCAGGATTAGATGACATGGCCCATCAAGCATGATCGAGCTGTCACTCAGTATGATCATGGTATACTTTCCTTTATTGGTCAGAGTACAGGGGTTGGGAGGTCATGTTGCGGCTGTAGAGATCATTGGTTAGGCCACTTTTGGAATATTGTCTGCAATTCTGGTCTCCCGCCTATCCGAAGGATGTTGTGAAACTTGAAGGTTCAGAAAAGATTTACAAGGATGTTGAGAATTTGAGCTAAAGTGAGAGGTTGAATAGGCTAGGGCTGTTTTCCTGGAGCATTGGAGGTTGAGGGATGACATTACAGAGGTGTATAAAATCATGACGGGCATGGATAGGATAAATGGAAAAGTCTTTTCCCTGGGGTGGGGAGTCCAGAACTAGAGGGCATAGGTTTAGGGTGAGATGGGAAAGATACAAAAGAGACCTAAGGGGCAACTTTTTTCATGCAGACTTTGGTACATGTATGGAATAAGCTGCCAGAGGAAATGGTGGAGGCTGGTACAATTGCAACATTTAAAAGTCATCTGGATGGGTATATGAATAGGAAGGGTTCGAAGGGATATGGGCTGGGTGCTGGCAGATAGGACTAGATTGGGTTGGGATATCTGGTCAGCATGGACAAGACTGAAGGGTCTGTTTCCATACTGTACATCTCCCTGACTATGACTCTTTGTCTTCAAAACCATTTTCCTGTCCTCTCTCATATTTCTTCATTCCCCCAAAACTCTATATCCCAACTGTCATAGAGAATTATGAAGATGCGCAACCTTTTGAGTAAAATTATTTCTCCTTATCTCAATCCTAAATGACCAATTTCTTATTCTGAGACGATGGCCCTGTATTTGAAATGCCCCAATTGATGGAGATAATCCCTCTGCCTGCACCCCTTCAAAATCTTTTACGTTTCATAAGAACATATGAACTAGGAGCAGGAGTAGGGCGTCCAGCCCTTCAATCCTGCTCCGCCATTCAATAAGTTGATGGCTAAATCTCTTTGTGGATTCAGCTCTGTGGCTGGACAAAATTGATTTATGATGAACTATAAGAACATATGAACTAGGAGCAGGAGTAGGGCGTCCAGCCCTTCAATCCTGCTCCGCCATTCAATAAGTTGATGGCTAAATCTCTTTGTGGACTCAGCTCTGTGGCTGGACATAATTGATTTATGATGAACTTCGGTAAAGTGGCCATAAATTAAAGCATGCTGGGAAATGGAACCCAGCCTTGACTAAAGTGATGGTGCTAATCCAGACAGGCTGCAGAATCCAGACAGGCTGCAGCTGCCCACAGACGATTTGCAAACAAACCTTTCAGCTGCAGACCCTACAATACACATCTGAAGTTGGACTTGAATGGAACAATGGAATGTCACCCTTTGGGACAATCGGGAGCAGCGAGTCGTTCGCCAAACATGGAGGCACCTAGCACCCTTAGTTGAAGGAGGTTACGTGTACCCAGCACCCCCCTACCGTAATGGACACCTACGGGCCATCGTGCCATCAGTGTGCCAACACCTAGTTGGGTCTGATTGATGAGGTAATCAAACTTGATCAATCCATTGGCAGATCCTCAAGACCGTCCCAAAAGGGTATGAAGACTCGGAAGGATAAGAATCACTGCAAAACCCCTCACAGGGCAGTAACTCGATAATAACCACCGAAAAAGAAGAAACCCCTGAGACCCTCGGGAAAAGGCTAAGTGTCATCACCATGTGGAGCCTAGCCAAGCTCTAGCGTGGTTGTATAAAATCATACAAAATTAAGTTAAAGCATAAGATAGTCTATAGTGTTTATTGTTTGGTTTGTAGTAAACTTTATTTTTCTAACATTTTATCAAATAAACGAGTATAATTGTGTATCATTATTCAGAGTCGACTCACAATTCTTTTGCTGAACGTAAGAATTGAACCACATTTGTGGCAGACACAGCAGCTCCATTACTCACCTGCTCACCATAATCTTTAATTTCTTTACTGTTCCAAAATCTATATATCTTTGCCTTAAAAACATTCAATGCGGTAGCATCAATGGCTTTACTGTGCATTTCAGTAAAATTCAATTTCATTAAAATAATCACTGGTTCTTTCATCTCCAGAGAAAATAGGTCCAATTTACTCAGTCTCTCATCAGAGGAAAACCCTTTCATACCCGGGACCAATCCTTCGCTGTACTTTCTTTAATGTAAGTATACCCTTGCTCCAAACACAGAATAAAACTGCAAAATTCCTCAGTGCTCTTTCTCCCCCTCCTTATCTTGCTACACTTCCATTTCCTGCTCTTTCCTTTCACACTGAGGTATTCTGGAACTTCACCACCAGGACATTGTGGGAAGTTAGGCATAAAATTGTGGGATTCTCGCAGAAATCTTTTAATCATGGGTGAGGTGCCAGAGGACTGGAGGGTGGCTAATGCTGTGCGTTTATTTAGGAAAGGCTGTTGGGAGAAGCCTGGAAACTATAGACCTGCAAGTTTAACATCGGTGGTGGGCAAGTTGTTGGAATGATTCTGAAAAATAGGATTTACGTGCTTTTGCAGAAGCAAGGAATGACTAGGGATAGACAGCAAGATTCTGAGTGAGGGAATCTTGCCTCACAAACATGATTATGTTTTTTGAGGATGAAATCAAAGATATTGATGAGGACAGTATGGTCGATATTGTTTATTTAGACTTTAGTAAAATCTGTGAAATAGTTCCACTTGGTAGACTAATTAACAAAGTTAGATCACTTGGGATTCAGGATGACCTTGTCTTTTTTTTTACATAATTGGTTTAATGGCAGGTGACAGAGAGTGATGGTGGAGGGCTAATTTTCAAACTGGCGGCTGTGACAAGTGGTTTACCACAGGAATTGGTACTGGGTCCATTTTTGTTTGACAATTATATAAATGATTTGGATGAGAATATAGGAGGCATGGTTAGTATGTTTGCGGATGACACCAAAATTGGTGGTCTAGCAGACAGTGATGATAGTTATCTAAGATTACAAAGGGATCTTGATCAATTGGGTCAATGGGCTGAGGAGTTGGCAGATGGATTTTAATTTGGTTAAATATGAGGTGTTGCATTTTGGTAAAATAATCAAGGGCAGGATTTAATTAATGGTGGGGCCCTGGGTAGTGTTATAGAATAGAAAGACCTAGGGGTTCAGGTTCATAATTCTCTGAAACAGATAGACATAATAGTTACGAAGGCATTTAAAACACTTACCTTCATTGCTCAGACCTTTGAGTGAAGGAGTTGGAATGTCATTATGAGGTTGTACTGGATGTTGGTGAGGCCTCTACTGGTGTAATGTGTGCAGTTCTGGTAACCTTGTTATAGGAAGGATGTTATTAAAACAGAGAGGGTTCAGAAAAGATTTGCCAGGATGTCACCAGAAATGTAGGCTTGAGATGCAAAAATAGGCTTGATACCTTGGAAACATTTTTCACAGGAGCATAGTTGGTTGAGGGATGACCTTGTAGAGATTCATTAAATCATGAGGTGAGGTGAATAGCAAAACTCTTTTCCCTAAAGTGGAGGAATTCAAAACAAGGGGGCATATTTTTAAGATGAGAGGAGAAAGATTTAAAAAGGAACAACTTTGTTACACAGAGAGTGGTTAGTGTGTGGAATGAGCTGCTAAGGGAAGTGGTGGATGCATGTACTGTTACAATGTTGAAAAGAAATTTGGATGAGTACATGAATAGGAAATGTTTGGAGAGATATGGGACAAATGCAGGCCGGTGGGACTAATTTAGTTTGGGAACGTGGTCAGCATGGACTATTTGGACTGAAGGGTCAGTTTCCATGCTGTATGACTCTATGACTCAATGACTCTATCCAAATTTCTCTTATGTGTCATGGTATGGAGACTGCACAAAACTCTTGTGGGGGGTTAATATCTGGTGCCATCTGACTGCTTCAGGAATCTAATCTGCTTTTTCCTGAGTTCATATGGTCAGCTTCTTGGCGGTCTTTATGAGTCAATGATTTTTGTTATCACACCACTGTGGCTCTGGTCATAAAGCATTAAGTCATCATTGCTTCAAGGGATATCTTTGGTGCCCGAAAATTCATCCATGTACCTTGGAAAGTGGAGTGAAAAATATGCACTCACACACATCAAAAACCCCACAAAGCTCTTGTTACTGTAACAGACCTGCTGAATGTTGAAGGGCAACAAATCCTTCCTGTTGATAATTCTTGTTGGTTATTCACTTTGATGGCCACTGACACCTCATGTCATGGTGTATCTATCAGTAGAGACAAATGCCCACTGCCCTCTGTACCTGTGAGGCCTCACCTCTCTGAAATTAGATAAACTGTCCAGTTCTCATCAATGGCTGGATAAATGGAGTTGTATGCACCCACATGCAGATAGTTACTGACCAGACATGGGAAAAAATATAAGGAAAGATGATGGCCTAGTGGTATTATCACGGGACTGTTAATCCAGAGCCCCAGGTGATATTCTGCGATCCCAGGTTTGAATCTCAGGTGGAATTTGAATTCAACAAAAATCTGGGATTAAGGTTATAATGATGACCATGTGTAGATTATTGGAAAAACCCATCTAGTTCACTAATGTCCTCCAGGGAAGGAAACTACCATCCTTACCTGGTCTGGCCTTCACGTGACTCCAGACCCACAGCAATGCAGTTGACTCTTAACTGCCCTTTGGACACTTAGGGATGGGCAATCAATGGTGGCCTAGCCAGCAATGTCCTCATCCCTTGAATGAATAAAGCAAACAAAGTATAGCTGGGTGTAAGGTCTTCCACAGTGAGAACGCAAATATCAATGACCATCTGCTTGGAGAGTGGCACTAGTTATCTGTAATGTCCAACTAGCCGCGTCCTCAGCAATAGACCCTATGCTGCCTTCCTACTCCTTGTCCCTCTCCTGCCCTCCTAATACCCAGGCCTCTGCCTCTGCTGTTGAGGAAGTTTATTAATTCCTCACTGGCACTATATCTAAGATCTGAGAATCATGCTTCCATCACTAGCTGTCTCTTCACTTGCACTCAGCTGGACTCCAAATAATCTCTGGAAAACTAAACCCTTCTGTTATGGCCCTATGAAGCCAGGACATTCTCAACCCCCTCCACTACACTATTGTGTAAAGGCAGTTTTTTTAGATTAGATTAGATTACTTACAGTGTGGAAACAGGCCGTTCGGCCCAACAAGTCCACACTGGCCCTCCGAAGAGCAACCCACCCAAACCCATTCCCCTACATTTACCCCTTCACCTAACACTACGGGCAATTTAGCATGGCCAATTCACCTAACCTGCATATTTTTGGATTGTGGGAAGAAACCGGAACACCCAAAGGAAACCCACGCAGACACAGTGAAAATGTGCAAACTCCACACAGTCAGTCGCCTGAGGCGGGAATTTAACCCGGGTCTCTGGCGCTGTGAGGCAGCAGTGCTAACCACTGTGCCAGCTGGTGGTGGCTCTGTTCTAATGATGTGGAGTGCCTCTAACCACCGTGCTCCCTTATGTGAACCTGCCAAATATCATGGTACGGGGAGAAAGTGAGGACTGCAGATGCTGGGGATCAGAGTCGAGAGTGTGGTGCTGGAAAAGCACAGCAGGTCAGGATATATCCAAGGAGCAGGAGAATCAACGTTTAGGGTATAAGCCCTTCATCAGGAATTCCTGAGGAAGGGCTTATGCCTGAAATGTCGATTCTCCTGATCCTTGGATGCTGCCTGACCTGCTGTGCTTTTCCAGCACCACACTCTTGACAAATATCATGGTACATCCATAATCCGCTCCTCGATAGTTAGCCTTGATACGTCATGCAAAAATCCTGGCAAAAATCCCAAACCGACGTTGATGAAATATCAACGAACCTGTTAACGGGATTATTTTATCCCATTCCCAAATCAGGCAGATTTGTAAAACCCGCCTTCCCTTGTCCTGAAAAAAATTCACCAGCAGCATGAATGGCAATTGGAAAGTGGCACTCTGGCCAGTGCTATTCAGTGCTCACCAACTTTCATTATTGCCCTGATCATAACCTAAAAGTCCTGTTTTGATTATCATCACCTCATATTCTTGGGACAGCATGACAGCAAATTTCATTCTACACTGCCCTCACAGTCTGCTTTAAGCTTGACTGTGGAAGGTCATGAACAGTCTGATTAATGTGAATGTGTTCTGTTTCCCATACCGCTTATAATGTCAAATACCAACACTGCCAAAATCACCAATGTGGTGAGACTAAGCCATCTGAGATGCCTTGGGTAGACCAACTGCAATTCCTGAAGATGGGCTCATGCCCGAAACGTCGATTCTCCTGCTCCTTGGATGCTGCCTGACCTGCTGCGCTTTTCCAGCAACACATTTTCAGCTGCAATCCAAATTAGTCCATGCTATTGACACCAAGAAGGGAAGGCTGAGTCGTATGAGTACCTGCCATGTACACAGTGGGAAGTGTCCCCACGCGTAATGGTGGTATCCATGACGACACTCTGACACATCTTGCAGTGTCTACTGTGACAAGGTTGCATGGTGTTGTCCTGAAAGCCGGGCAGTTTGCTACAAGCAATGATCTGTTTGAGGTTTGGTGTTTGTTTAAAGGCGAGAAGTGGAGGCATGGGGAAGGTCTTGGTGAGGTGCTCATTCTCATTGGTAATGTGTTGCAGGCTGCGAAGAACATGACATAGTTGTTTGGCTCTTGGGAAGTACTGGACAACGAAGGGTACCCTGTTGGTTGCAGCTCGTCTCTATCTCCTGAGGACGTCATTACAGTTTCTCACTGTGACATGTCAGAACTGGCAGTCGATGAGTTGAGCATGGTACCCCATAGTTATGAGGGCATTCTTGAGTACTTCCAGTGTCTGTCATGTTCCTCCTCATCTGAACAGATCCTATGTATGTTTAAGGCTTTTCCATTGAGGATGGCTGTTTTAATATGTTTCAGGTAGAAGCTGGAGAAGTGTAGCACCGTGAGGTTCTCCATGAGTTTGCAGTAGAGTGAGGTGCTGAGGTGCCCATCTTTGATGGATATGCATGTGTCCAAGAATGAGACAGATAGTAGCGAATAGTCCATGGTGAGTTTGATGGTGGGATGAAACTCATTGATATTACTGTGTAGTTTTTTTCTGTGACTGCTCGCCATGGGTCCAAAGGAAAAAATGTCGTCAATGTACCAGGTGTACAGTGTTGGTTGGAGGTCCTGCGTAGAGAAGAAGTCTTGTTCGAACCTGTGCATGAAAATGTTGGCATATTGGGGTGCAAATATGGTCCCCATGGCTGTTCCGTGTGTCTGGATGAAGAACTGGTTGTCAAAGGTGAAAATATTATGGTCAAGGATAAAGCAGATGAGTTGTAGGATGATGCTCGGAGATTGGCAGTTATTGTTGTTGAGTACTGAAGCTGTTGATGCAATGGCGTCATTGTGGGGGATGTTGGTGCAGTAGAACTAAGAACATTGTGATGAGGGATGTTCTCAGTTCGACTGCATGCACACACACACCCTCTCACAGACTTATACCCCTTTACACTCACACTCACATACAGACACACACTCTCTCACAGACACGCATACCCCGTACTCCCCCCACGCACACGCTCAAATACAAGTTTGCGGAATTACATTTTATTTTGCTCAACAACTGCATGAATCCATGTAAGATTCTGTAAATCCATTTTTTAGATTAGAATCAGTCTGAACATTGTGGCACAGACAGTCTCACACAGGGCACCTCACACCTTCAATGCATCATCTGGGCCGACATGTGACCAACTGTTAAAGTTCTTTTAAGAATGTAACTTTAAAAATGTTCTGCGATTTACATGTGAAAGAACTGAAACCAACATGGTCATTCTAAAAGATATGAGGCTTAACAAATGCTCCAAGTCTTTTTCAATATATAATTTCAACTACATGACACTGTAAACTTTTGTTATAAATTCTGTGTCTTACGATCTTATACTCCACAACCACCAGATGAAGGAGCAGCACTCCAAAAGCTAGTGTTTCCAAATAAACCTGTTGGTCTATGACCTGGTGTTTGTGTGATTTTTAACTTTGTACACCCCAGTCCAACACTGCCACCTCCAAATCACGAAAAGATAAATATAGGTGGAATAAACAAGGGAAGGTCTGGCAATCGCATGTGAACTGGGAAAATGTGAATTGATCCATTTGGCCAGAAGAATAAAAAAAAAGCATGTTATCTAAACTGTGAGGAATTGTGGACCTCTGCAATGCAAAGGGTGCTGTCTGTCCTAGTGCAGAAATCAGAACAGATCAGTGTATCAGTGCAACAACTAATTTGAGGAGGCAGTGGTTATGATCTGTTGACATAGGTTTGAAGATGGTGAAGTTTGAATTCAGTTAAAAAATCTTTGGAGCATATTCCGTTAATGTTTGCTGCTCCATCTTTATTCCTTATTCTTTAAGATAATTTGCGAATTCATTTTAGCTAGATTTACTTCCAAGCACTCATTTATTTAAATATTAAAAATCCTCAGACCCACTATTCTCTCCCTCAATTAAAAAAAATAAAATTCAATCATATTGTGGTTGCTGCTGCCAAGAGCTACTTTCACAGGCGATGAATACGTAATCCTATCTTGCTGCATAATGCCAGGTCTAATGTAACGTTCTCTCTGGTCACTTCCAGAACATCCCTGGAAGGAAAAATACCATTTTGAGACAGAGTAGAGTAACAGTGGAGGTCAGTTACCGCTCTCAACAGCAATATAGCTGCAACTAGTCGAGATATACTGTATCCATTTACATTCAGAGATAACCTCATGTATCATGGATTTGTAAAATGAAACATTCTTCAGGTAATCATAACTGTATTATGATCACAACATACAATGACAACATTGGTAGAATTGCTTGCAAATGACCAATCTAGCTTATGCAACAATAGTAACATCAATTTTAATGCTTTTTATTTTTCCTCAGCACAGCTCTCCAACAGTTATATGTTAATCATTCAATTTGCAACTTCCATGTCTCAACAGATAAATGCCAATTGCTTTTGTCATCACTTTGCCATACTTGGCTTTACATCTACACAAAAAAAAACATTGTGGGAGGTTTTACTACAATGATAAAAGGGAGATGTTTTGCCAGTGGGGAAGTTTTAGATTTTCCTTCCAGCTGTTTGATATTTCTGACTGGTCTCGTGGATGTGCATGTTCAAAATGTGGAGCTGCACTGTTTTGAGGCAATACCTATGTTTATAGAACTGTCCAAGAAATTATTCAACATTCAAGAACATACTGTGAACAGTTTGATTTGAAACAGTGATCAGATCGTACGGTTTTTATTTCGAGAGGTTCAAGTTACAGGAAGCTGTCAAACAAAAACACCAGTCAGTCATTCAGATGCTCAACTATACATATATTTGATTAGTATCATTAGGAACATGTGTGGTGACTGACATGCGGTTAAGTTCCTGAAAGCTGCACTAACTGGAGAACCTATCATAACTAGCACTGTCCTGGGCCTGAAGTGAAATTATGGCCACAATCTGTGTAACATGCTGTACTATTTTGAAAAGCCTCTCAATTACAAAGTATGTGCAATGGGCTTGTACAGATTGTAAGATCCTGACATTGGAGAAGTGGAAGAGAAAAAAGTAGTTTTTCTGCTTTGACTGTATCTTTACTAGCCTTGTATCATCAAATGGCACAGATATAAGACCATATATCTTCATAATCTACATTAAATATACTCAGTTTACTAATCCATTAGAGATTACTTGAACAGTTTTAAAATAAACTTTCACATTATTTTCTGCTTTCAGACAGCATATTGGGGATTGGGAGAAGCTATCTCTAAGGTTTGAATTTAAATCTGGTCTGCTTTGTTGACAGTATTATCCATCAGCATTATCGCTAAAATTCACCAAATATAACATATTTGACATTGTCTTTCATTTTGAATTAAGCTTGGCTCCCATGACTCCTGTACTAATGTTTAATGCTTTATCTGTTTGGAATCTGAAACAATGCTATTGGAGCTGCTTCCAGTTTTAGGAAACATTAGTAAAGCAAGCGTCATTCCAATTGGACACTGAATTTGCTAATACTTAAGAAGAGTACTCTGAATAGGGACTATTGCCTGAGAATTAAATTTATTATGTACTTTTGCTGATAAATTCGAGTTGGTGGAGTAGACTACCTGAACATCAATTTCTAAACAATCTGTGCAATACAATCTCATTGATTTAAACTAAAAGGCACTAAAAGGAGAACAGATAACTTAATGTGCTTTTAGTTTCATGTTACACTGCAGCAAGAGACGATCATACACAAGTGCTGAAAAATGTGCTGTGTCAAGACATGGATGAGATTATTGTTACAAATGTTGAATAACAGAGGTCTGAGGCATCAGGTTCAGTCTTGTGTCGCACAAACATTATCAGCAAAAGGTCACAGCTGCTAAGAAGTAATATTATCTGTCACTGAGTTGTTAGTTCATAAGTGATAGGAGACCATTAAGGCAGAGATACATAGACTTAAAGACTTTTTTGCAAACTGGATGCCACATAAATAATAATATACTTACAAAAACACATTGGTGATTGTCTACAAGGTATTGGAATTAGTTAAAATATAATTAACATTAGGCTATCTGTTACATGCAACATTCATTTGAACAGTTCAAGTATTGACCATTCCTTTTAATGATAGGGTTCAGACAAGTATGTCACAGCTCAGAATAATGTTAAAGAGACAGGAAACCTTTTAAGTGGGATGCTGAAGACAGATGTCAGAACTTTAAAAATACTTCTGCACATTGTCCCTTGCTTTAATTAGGATGTCCTAACAAAAAATACCCACTCGTAATCATTTGTTTATTATAGGAAGATGATAAAAATTGAGCACATATCCCTTTGGTGGTCTATGGAGGGGACTAATCAGACTAAAGCAAATGCAAACATACACTGGGCAAACTTCCTAGTGCTGACAATGTTACTGATGGTGTTGTAAGCACAGTGAGTGCTATGCACCATGAAAGTATTGTTCTTTGTGGAGTCAGGTTATCAGTTACGTAGTGAGTTTGCAGTGTTACAAATGGGCTTGTAAACTCCCTGCAGAAGATTTAAAATCATGAGGTAAGAGAAATAAATACAATTGATCACCAAAATGTAAATGTCATACATACAATAAAGGTACACGTTCAACTCAAATCAAACACTTAGATACAAGAAGAAGACAGCTACCACAGCTGTCATGATCCATCATATTTAAGAGTATGAAGAATAGCACACTTGTGTACAAAGTGGTTTAGATCTGCAGCTACAATGTTGTCAAAGTCCAAAGTGTAACACCATCAGAATGCAATGGAAACATCTTTAGAAACAGCTCCCTCCTTACTCGAGGTATATAAATATAAGTAATCAAAGTACAATTATAGCAAACAAGGCGATTGCCCTCAACGTGTTTTAATCATTTGTACCTTAGCAGCATTCTTGTTATCGAGGGTTTCTACACGTGGCAAAGGGGAATTAAAAAATTATAGTCTTGGAAGCCAACAACTGTCCAATTTTTTGATCAACATTGGAATCACAAGCTATTCTACATATGACTTGCCCATAATGCTCAATGCAACCAACATCTGCCCCCTTTATCCTGCAAATGAGGACTTACAAAAGAGACTGGAAAGCTTGTCTAAGAAAATGTAACCAAAACCAATCATGGAAAACATGGTGCTGAAATAAAAGGTCGTCTTTGTGATGGGCAGAACTCATGTCGCACAGGCTTGGCTGGAATTCACAAATATAGAGAATTCAGCCAGTCAGAGCAAGGCTGAAGCTGCTGGGGACAGTTAATACAATATTGTACATGCAATAAATTGGAGAACACTGTCTGAGAAAGTTGTGGCCCTGCGGGGAAACAATTAGAATTTGCAGACAAATTGTTAGCTTTATGTGGCTTGTTTGAATTGTTCTGTCTGCATGCAGTTGTGAAGATCACATATTCCCTACGTTATTTAACCAGGATTGATTCTAATCTTCTGAAAGTAATATATTCAATTTTGTTGATGATACCAAACTAGTAAGTTGGGAAAAGAAAACGAAGAAGTGGAGGATATTATTTATTAGAGGGAGACTACAGCATGCAGTGGTACAGATGGATCTGGGTCTCCCTGTACAAAGTATCCTGCAGAAGACACACAATTTCTCCAATGGATTTACAACTGCAGACGATCAGATTGTCTTAACTAAAAAGTAAAAGAACCATGGATGCTGTAAATCAGAGATTAAAATAGAAATTGCTGGAAAAGCTCAGCAGATCTGGCAGCATCTGTGGAGAGAAATCAGAGTTAACGTTTTGAGTCGAGTGACCCTTCCTCAGTTCTGATGACAGATCTGTTGAGCTTTCTCGCAATTTTTATTTTAATATCAGATTATCTTCTCTGAAGAGACAGTCATAAAGAGTTTATTTAATATTTCAAGGGTACCAGAGCTGTCCACGCAACCCTCAAAATTTGTGAAGATTCTGTGGTGTTGATCAGGGTCAGTGTAAGGAATTCTAGCATAATGGATTTGGCTTTTTGGTATTCATCAAAATTACCTTTTGCAGTCATTTTGTTTAAGTGTGGTTAAACTGAGTGAAAACAGTCAATTTGAAGATCTAAACACCAGGGAGATGTTTTGAAACATCTCCTGCTTCTCAATGGGCAGAGAAAGGAAGACTTTCAAGACTGCTGTATCGAAATAGACTATCAACGACCTCAAACTGCAGTGGTGTAAAAACAAAACAAATGAGACTTAGCTCAGGCTCAGGACCTGTTTTGCTCATTCTATTTGTTGGAAAAGATACTCATTATTTGACTATAGAAGCCATCACAGGCGCTGAATCTGAGTTGACATTTTCAATCCTGTTACAAATGAGGTTGGAAGGTGCACTATTGCTTTCCAGTTCAACCTCTCCACTGGTTACATAATGAGTTTAAATGCTTTACGCCATTACTAATATGGTCCATTATATACTTTATCGAGGTTAGGTTTAGAATAAAACTGCCATAAACCAGATTTCTTTAATAAACAACAAAGCTGACTTATTGTTAAAACAGGATTTATTCAGCAAAGACACAAATTTGATTAACACAAAGATTAATATAGAAAACATTCATCCTTCTAAGTAACTCCAACACAGTCACACACTCACACCACTTTCTTTGCATTTAGTTTTGAAGAAAAGTAACTACTCTTGAGAAGATTTTGATGGAAAAAAGAACAAAGTACAACATGTTCAAGTTGGCTTTCATTAAGCATCCTAGAACATATATATGTGTGTGTTAGTAAGCACAGGTAGTTGCTCTGAGGGACCTTTATCCCCGTTTTCTCAGGAATAATTGAGAATTTAAAGACTGGAGCAAAGTTTCTCAGGTCTCACACTGGGCTCTTCAAAAATGTTTTTGCAGAAAGCCAGAGGATGAGCTTGCCAACGTCTCTCTCCCAGCAGGCTGTACACCAGCTGAACTCCAAACAAGCTTCAAAACAAAGCCATTAACCCAGGCATGTGATTTCCGATAACCAAATCCAAGAAATTGGCTTAAGCCATTGTGATTTTCAAGAAGTGTCCTTACAAAATGTTCCAATTTAGTGACCCTTTTGAAAAAAAAGGCCTAGACATACAAATGGATCAATGCCCATAATCCTTTACATGATTCTTCAGAAAGTATTAGTAATCAAATACCTTCCTAACAATGCTTCTACTTCTCAAAGAGAATCTTCAAGCAATGTTAGGCTGACAAGGATAGTTGGGGGCTGGTTTCATTGTCAATTTTCATGTGGGACTTTATCTTTAATTAGAGTCATAAAGTCATAGAGTTACACAGCACAGAAACAGACCCTTTGGTCCAACTTGTCGCTGCTGACTTGATATCCTATACTGATCTAATCCTAATTGCCAGAATTTGACCCTAATCCCTCTAAACCATTCCTATTCATGTACCCACACAGATGCCTTTCATATGTTGTAACTGTACCAGCCTCCAATATGTGCACCACCCTCTGTGTGAAAATGTTGTCCCGCAGGTCCCTTTTAAATCTTTCCCCTTTCACCTTAAACCTTTGCCCTCTAGTTTTGGACTCCCCCCCAAAAAAAAATGGCTTTAATCTTCCTACTTGTATTTTGGAAAACAACTTTACCACTGTTGATTAACTTTGATCAATACTTGTGTAATAAGTCAACCTTTTATCTTATTTAAAACTTAAAGCTGTGCTGCTGATTGTTTTTAAATTGACACACTTGAATGCTAAAAGTGGATTGCATGTGAGTTTAGAGAAATTCTTAGTTCATGGATACTTCTGAGGGCATATCTGGTATGTGGTCGTGGCAGAAAGTCGAGCAGAATGTTAGCCTTTATTGCAGTGGGATTGAATCATAGAATCTTGGTAGTGTGGAATCAGGCCATTTGGCCCATCGAGTCCACATCACCGCTCTGGAGACCATCCCACCCAGATCCACTCCTCGACCCTAACTCTGTAACTCTGCATTTCCAATGGCTAACCCACCTAGCCTGCACATGCCTGGATACTTTGGGCAATTCAGCATGGCCAAGCCATCTAACCTGCACATCATTGGACTGTGGGAGGAAATTGGCACACAAAATGCTTCACATTCTTACTAGCAAGCAGCTATACCTCATTTTAGTTCATTCATTCACCAGAAAGAATAAGGAGTTGATAACAAGATGTTCTTGAAGAAAAGAAGAGCAGTTTCATTTATTAAAGCCTTGAGACAAATATTGAAGATGTAATATCGAACCCCACAAGTGCAAGTGCAATTTAAAATACATAAAGTGTTCTTGAAATAATAAGTTTTAATCTGGTGCTGCAGTTAGGGATGTTCTAGGTCATTGGCAGCTTTGAATATTAGAGCGTATTTTTCAGTTCTCAATGTTTAGTTTTTCTCCAATTGGATTTACCACTGTATGGCTTTTCTTTCCTGAAAGAGCAGGGTACTAAGAGAGAGAAAGAGAGAGAGAGAAAGCCTTTTCTAGTTCCACTCACGAATTTAGTACTCCAGATCTGCCAAAGCAGTTCCTTAAAGCACAGCTCATTTGTGTATCCACATGCTGGGGTTTATTGCTTATTGATTCTTTTTTATCTCCAACATGTGAACTTCTCATAAAGCAGTCAATTAAGCCATGGATATGGTTCTCACTGACGCATTTCAGTCCTTTTGGATGAAAATGCACTTTTTAGTTCATAATGGTTCTTGTTTAGTCATCGTTTCATAAAATATATTCCAACAGGTGGTCAGGTAATTGCTTTGACCAGTTCTAAGTAAGTGTTGCATTCTTTTTGAAACTATTTCAGATGGAATGCTGGACATTTGTCTACTGAGAGAGACAGATCTGGAAGGGGCTGGCAGGGGAACAAGCTGGTCAGACAGCAGCTGATGTAGACTTTTGACAGACAGGTGTTGAAAGTGAGGAAGAGTTGCACTTATCCATCACTTTGGCTACTGCTGCACCTATGAATGAAAATATAATTCTGATCATTGGAGGTCAGTCATCTTTGTCCAGGACATCACTTTAGGGGTTCCTCAGGCATACTAGCCGAGATTCAATCATCTTTGGATGTGCCAGAAGCCTGTCTTGAACTCTTATTGGCTGCCTGACCTCTTGTCCTGATATTCTCTCCCATTGTAGATGCTGCATAGCCTATACAGGGTCCTGTGTAGCTTCATGATCCCCTCTGGCACCCAGTGAGACAGCACTGAATGATGCTCAAATGTGACACGCTCTCCCTTCATTTCAAGGTAGCCTCTGAACCGCCCTCAGACTTTGCGATCTAACTTCACTGTAATAAGAGGTGTCTTCATGCCTAGGCTGCACACTGCTCCTTCACTTGTTGGATCCAGTGCTATAGGCTTCATCACCTTTTACCTCAAACACAAGTGAAAACAAATCTCCAAAGACAATGCAGCTTCTTGTAACTCACACAATGCAAGTCAAAAAGGGCTCTCTCATCAATTCAAGTAATCTATACTTAAGACACCAGTGTCTAGTTGGGTGGGTTATTGAAGGCTGAGGAGACTCATGTCAGTTCCATTAAATCAGGGAGACTGCATTAAATCAGATTGATTTATATTTAAATTGTATGTAAGAAGTTGAGTGAATATTTATGAGGCTCCTGCTAATAGACAATAGGTGCAGGAGTAGGCCATTCTGCCCTTCGAGCCTGCACCACCATTCAATATGATCATGGCTGGTCATCCTTAATCAGTATCCTGTTCCTGCCTTATCTCCATAACCCTTGATTCCACTATCTTTGAGAGCTCTATCCAACTCTTTCTTAAATGAATCCAGAGACTAGGCCTCCACTGCCCTCTGGGGCAGAGCATTCCACACAGCCACCACTCTCTGGGTGAAGACGTTTCTCCTCATCTCTGTCCTAAATGGTTTACCCCATATCTTTAAGCTGTGTCCTCTGGTTCGGCACTCACCCATCAGCGGAAACATGTTTCTTGCCTCCAGAGTGTCTAATCCTTTAATAATCTTATATGTCTCAATCAGATCCCCTCTCAGAATTCTAAACTCAAGGGTATACAAGCCCAGTCACTCCAGTCTTTCAGTGTAAGGTAATCCCGCCATTCCAGGAATTGACCTCGTGAACCTATGCTGCACTCCCTCAATAGCTAGAACGTCTTTCCTCAAATTTGGAGACCAGAACTGCACACAGTACTCCAGGTGTGGCCTCACCAGGGCCCTGTACAGCTGCAGAAGAACCTCTTTGCTTCTATACTCAATCCCTCTTGTTATGAAGGCGAGCGTGCTATTAGCCTTCTTCACTACCTGCTGTACCTGCATGCTTACCTTCATTGACTGGTGAACAATAACACCCAAATCTCTCTGTACTGCCCCTTTACCTAAATTGATTCCATTTAGGTAGTAATCTGCCTTCGTGTTCTTGCCACCAAAGTGGATAACCATACATTTATCCACATTAAACTGCATCTGCCATGCATCTGACCACTCACCTAACTTGTCCAGGTCACCCTGTAATCTCCTAACATCCTCATCACATTTCACCCTGCCGCCCAGCTTGGTATCATCAGCACATTTGCTAATGTTATTACTAATACCATCTTCTATAGCATTAACATAATTATTAATAACGGGTGGGCTTTCCTTTTGCTTACCCTTCTGCTGCTGATATAATGAGGAGCACCTTATTCACTTCCATGGTTTTGATATGTAGCCTCCTACACAGTTCCCAGAGCCCACCTGCAGCTTTCCCACTCCAATGGGCTCCACCAAATCTGACACCATATCATGGTCATCAGGAAAGAAGCGAATGAATTCTAATTGACTTGGGTAGGCATCAGCCCTTCTCACTGTTTGAATTTTGACAAACTTCCTTCTGCCCGCTGTGAGTGATTGATTTACTAAAGCAAATACAAAACTGTGGGCTTTGCTTTGTATAAATCTAAAAGAGGTGCTCTGAAATCTATGGACAACATGATGGAACAATAGCTATCCTCGGAGCATTTAGCTTTGCAATGCAGCTGGAATGCTTTTTACTCGATCTTTTCACCAACTGTAATCCAGGGAAAAAAAGATGCAGAACTCTCTAAAGGCGTGGAATGCCAGCACTTAGAGAACAAGTGCACCTCTGTTGATGATATTCTATTCCAGTAATATTGTCAGGTGATTGGAAGTCATTGCGTTTATTAAACCAGGAAGCACAACATCATGCTGGAAGCAAGACTTCTCTCATTTATTTTTCCAGTCATATTGTTTTGGGAACGATCACCATTTTGAACAGCTGATTATATTTACAGAATCACAGATTGTTCTGGTGCAGAATGAGGCTATTCGCCCACCATGACTCACTGAGCAACTTAATTTAGTGCCCATCTCCTGACTTTTCCATGTGACTTACACATTGTTACTTTTTAAACAGTCATCTAATGCCGTCTTGAATGCCTCAGCACAATTATTGTAACAAAAAGTGTCAAGTCACAAATAGAAGAGTTTGTCAAAGAGGTAGGTTTTGAACAGCATCTTAGAGGAGAAGCAGAGTCGGAGAGGTTTGGAGAGGGAACTTCTCATGCGTGATCCAGGCAACCGAAGACATGGTTGTCAACAGTGAACTATGAAAATTAGAGATATGCAAGAGGACCTAATTTGGGGGAGTGTAGAGGTCTCAGAGGATTGTAATCCTGGATAAGGTCATAGAGATATGGTTAAGATAAAAACTGTTTGCTGCTAATGCTACCAATAGTACTCTGGGGGGGAAATTTCAATGTTCACCATCAAGAGTGGCTCAGCAGCAGTATTACTGATCGAGCTGGTCAGGGTCCTAAAGGATATAACTGCGGCAGGTGGTGAAGGAACCAACAAGAGAAAAAAACATACTTGGCCTTGTCCTTACTAATTTGCCGCTGCAGAAGCATCTGTCCATGACAGTATGAGTAAAAGCGACCACCGCACTGTCCTTGTGGAGATGAAGTCGTGCCTTTGCATCGAGAATAACCTCCATTGTGTTGTGTGGCACTATCACCGTGCTAAATGGAACAGACTTCGAACTGATCTAGCAGCTCAAGACTGGGCATTTACGAGGTGCTGTGTGCCATCTCCAGCAACAGAATTGTATTCCAGCACAATCAACAATCTCATGGCCAGGCATATCCCCCACTCAACCACTCCCTTTAAACCAGGGGATCAACCATGGTTCAACGGAGAATACAGGAGGGCATGCCAGGAGCAGCAGCAGGCGTATCTAAAAATGAGGTGTCAACCTGTGAAGCTACCAAACAGGACTTCTTGCATGCCAAATGGCATAAACAGCAAGTGATAGACAGAGCTAAGCAATCCCACAACCAATGGATCAGATCTAAGCTTTGCAGTCCTTCGACATCAAGTCGTGAATGGTGGTGGACAATTAAACACCTCAGTGGAGGAGAGGCTTCCATAATTATCCCCATTCTTAATGATGGAGGAGCCCAGCACATCAGTGCACAAGATAAGGCTGATGCATTTGCAACAATCTTCAGTCAGAAGTGCCGAGTAGATGATCTAGTTTG
>NC_057710.1:128268187-128284476 GCF_004010195.1 Chiloscyllium plagiosum
GTGATTTAGTGGTTTGGATCAGAAATTGGCTAGCTGAAAGAAGACAGAGGGTGGTGTTTGATGGGAAATATTCATTCTGGAGCTCAGTTATCAGTGGTGTGCTGCGAGGATCTGTTTTGGGGTCACTGCTGTTTGTCATTTTTATAAATGATCTGGAGGTGGGCGTAGAAGGAGGGGTTAGTATATTCGCAGATGACACTAAGGTAGGCAGAGTTGTGGATAGTGCCGAAGGATGTTGTAGGTTACAGAGGGACTTAGATAAGATGCAGAGCTGGGCTGAGAAGTGCCAAATGGATTCTAATGTGGAAAAGTGTGAGGGTAGTTCATTTCGGAAGAAGTATAAGGAATGCAGAGTACTGGGCTAATGGTAAAATTCTTGGCAGTGTGGATGAACAGAGCGATCTCGGTGCCCAGGTGCATAAATCCGTGAAAGTTGCCACCCAGGTTGTTAGGGTTGTTAAGAAGGCATTTGGTGTGTTGGCATTTATTGGTAGGGGGATTGAGTTTCAGTGCCATGAGGTCACGCTGCTGCTGTACAAGACACTGGTAAGTCTGCACCTGGAGTATTGTGTGCAGCTCTGGTCACCGCATTATAGGAAGGATGTGGAAGCTTTGGAAAGGGTTCAGAGGAGATTTACTAGGATGTTGCCTGGTATGGAAGGAAGATCTTATGAGGAAAAGTTGAGGGAACTGAGGCTATTTTCTTTGGAGAGAAGAAGGTGGAGAGGTGACTTAATTGAGACGTATACGATAATCAGAGGGTTAGATAGAGTGGACAGTGAGAGCCTTTTTCCTCAGATGGTGAAAGCTAGCAAGAGGCGGCATAGCTTTAAATTGAGGGGTGATAGATTTAGGACAGATATGAGGTGTAGTTTCTTTACTCAGAGAGTAGTAGGGGCATGGAATGGCCTGTCTGCAACAGTAGTAGACTCGCCAATGTTAAGAGCATTTAAATGAGCATTGGACATACATATGGATAATAATGGAACGTTATAGTTTAGATGGGCATCATAATTCATTTTGCATGTCGGTGCAACATCGAAGGCCGAAGGACCTGTACTGCGCTGTAACGTTCTATGTTCTATTACAATCACTGAATCCTCCACTGTCAACATCCTTGGGGTTATCATTGACCAGAAACTCAACTGGACTCACCACATAAACCCAGTGGTTACAAGAGCAGGTCAGAGACCAGGGATTCCGTGGTGAGTCACTCACCTCCTGACCTCCCAAAGTCTATCTACCACCTACAAGGCACAAGTCAGGAGTGTGATGGAATACTCCCCACTTGGGTGTAGCTCCATCAACACTCAAGAAGCTTGACACCATCCAGGACAAAGCAACCAGCTTGATTGGCACCATATCTACAAATATTCAATTCCTCCACCACCAGTGCTCAATAGCAGCAGTGTGTCCTATCTACAAGATGCACTGCAGAAATTCACTAAACGTCCTTAGCCAGCACCTTCCAAACCCATGACCATCTCCATATAGTAGGACAAGGGCAGCAGGTACTTAGGAACACCACCATCTGCAAGTTCCCTTCCAAACCACTCACCACCCTGACTTGGAAATATACTGCCATTCTTTCACAGTCGTTGGGTCAAATTCCTGGAATTCCCTTCCTACCACCATTGTGAGTTAACCCACAGCAAGTGGACTGCAGTGATTCAAGAAGGCGCTTCACCACCACCTTCTCAAGGGAAAGTCGGGATGGGCTATCAATGCTGGCCAGCCAGCGATGCCCAAGTCCCACAAGTGAATGAAAAAAAAATTGTTGTATTGGTTGTATTGTTCACCATTCAAGAAAATATGTCCTAATTCAATCACAATTTTACAAAGTTTATTTTCGTCATTGGGTAGAAGATGTAACATTGCTATCAAAGGGAATTATAGACCAGTCATCAGATATCAGTCATTGAGAAGATGCTGTGATCCATTGTTAACTCTGAATGGGTCATGACTCGTGAGTAAGGGAAAATTAG
Organism: Chiloscyllium plagiosum; assembly: GCF_004010195.1. Classification (NCBI taxonomy): domain Eukaryota; kingdom Metazoa; phylum Chordata; class Chondrichthyes; order Orectolobiformes; family Hemiscylliidae; genus Chiloscyllium; species Chiloscyllium plagiosum. Next base: position 128,270,173 of record NC_057710.1, read on the forward strand.
ATGTAGATTTGAAGATCTCAAATGTCTTAAGGAAGCTATCATAGGGAGCCTTTTCAAAGTCCCTTTTGATTATTATTTTTCATGCTTTCCTACTGATGACTCCTTCACCATCTGCCTTTTTGCTTTCTGATATAGGGATCCTATTTTTGCCCTCTGCAATTTCAAAGGTTCATCAGTGAACTGCCCCTTGGGAGTACGCTCGTTGCTTGCTTCTTTAGATGAAATGGAGCTGCAGTGGAGGAAAGCCAGACAGGTCAAGTACCACAGGAGACATTTGGTACACACCTGTTGTACCTCTGACCAGGAACAGAGAGGCTGAGTTACGCTTGGGTCTAACTGACCCAGGAACAGTGCTTGTCTAAGTTGTGCTTCACAAAAGAAGCCATCAGTGATTTATGCCACATGTTGCAACATGACCTAGAGCCCACTTCCATCAGAAGGAACTTGCAGTCAATGACTGTGATAGTTACAACCAACTTGCTTGTTAATACCCTCGCTAATACAGTTAGAATGCTATCAATGAAGAGTCAGAAACATAAGCCAAGCAGCTGTGTACACAGGCATAAAGTAGCTTGCAGATGCATTGTTCGCTAAAATTTGTCCACTTCCCCAAACAACGGTTTGCCAGAGTAACAGGATCCTCGAAGGAATTCAGATAGTTTCTATTGATTGGAGGTGCAGCTTCTCAGTTTTATTGCCCAAGTAGTGAAGATGAAATTTATCCACAGGAAGATATGGATCCCATTGCTACACCATTCTCATGATTATACCAGTCAATTACTGCTAATCAGCTTTCAACACCATTAAGATCCAACACCAGCCAACATCCCTGAAGAAAAAAATCAGTGGAACTGGTAAATGAGACATATTGGTCCATCTTGTCTTATATACTTCAAAATGGAAGGTCCAGTATTACCAGTACATTTTTTTCAAGTGCTAGTTTTCTCTTATTGTTAATTTTTCTCTGGGAAGTGAGTTACCACATCTGAAACTTCAGCAACCTTAACTGTTCAATAAACTAATGCACCAAAAGACCGTGATAGCCTTAGTTGCTCAATGCCCTGCACTTAGCTAATTTAAAATTCTCTGGATTTCAGACAGACTAAGACCCACCACTAACTGTTCAATAAACACAGCCCGTCTCTCTCCAAGGTGTGATTATTTCAACCACTTGCATTTCAGGTGATTACTCAGACCATGGTTTGAAGCAACTGCATGGAGTTTTATATTCCACCACACATAACAGCAAATAGCTTAGCATCAATGCTCCTACTGTTAATTATGGACATGTATCCAGTTCATAAAGCTTGCTAGAAGTTATAACTTGTTCAAAACCTTTGGCCTTAAAATACCCACGTTGTGAGCTTTGCAACAATGTTTTTAGCAAATATCAAAAGTCTCTGTTGTTTTAACAGAGGCAGCTATACATTTTTTAGGGCCTTTGTTGTTACACAAATATATTTTTTCAAATCTTAATTCTTAAAGTTACAAAATCCTTTATGCAATATCACAACTTGATTATAATTTTCTCTGTGAGTTTAAAGCCTATTCCTAATTTTGTATTTAACTTTACTTTTGTATTTCTTATTGTGCCTTTGAATTCTCCATGTTTTCATTGCAAACAAAAATAATTATAGTCTTCGTTCAAAATCTACACAACATCAGAAGTAAAAGGGATAATTTGGCTTGCCACGTGCAGAATGATATAGGAACCATTTCTTGGCCTTACCCTATATTTCTTACCCATGCTTCAATAAACAAATGCAACAATTGTTTTGTTCCAAATAGCTGGATTCTTCATTTCTTGAAGCGTTATTTCCTAAGACAGTAAATCCTGGCATACAATTTTATTACTGACACATGAAAGAAAGCTTTCTGACAAATTCATTTTTAAAGAAGTCATATTGATTTAGCTGCAGCTGATACATTATTTAACCAAAGGGATTTATGTTGTATTATCCACAGACTTGAGGGGTTTGTTTTTGCAATGCATGCTAAGAGATATGTCTAGAAACACTCTTGGCGTGCATTACAGTGATGACAGAAAAAAATTGTAACTTCTGTAATTTCGGCTGCTTAGCAAAGACCGATATTTTATAATCTCACTTCATCCCCACCAATATAGAAGGCTTTTCATAAATAAGCTAACATGGGGAGTTTTATATGGGGATATCAAATCCAATAAACTCTTTGGTACCATAATCAAAATGATTAATTGCCCAGGTAAAATTTGACATATTTGATTTAACGAAACATTTGTGCGCATTTTCCTGGTGAAACAGCTGTTGGGGAATAAAAATCAGTATCTGGTGTCACAGCAGACATGAACATTTGTGATCGCATTAATTAGTCATAAATTTATACTGACAATGAATATTCCTATAGGAGGACCCAGATAAAAAGCTCAGCTTGTAAGCTTTATTCCATGAGTATGACGCAGTGTTGTGTTTAGAACACTGTACATCACTTTGGAGACCAAAATTCAACTTAAATACAAATGGCATTAAAAGTCTTCTTTCTGGATTTTTCAGGCCTGTTTCCATTTAGCGTATGGTATGTCCAAAGGACAAAATCACAATCTTTATTTGTAACTAATTCACACTGATGTGGTAAGAATTCCTTCTTTCAAGTTTTGACCTGGAGGCACCTTAAATCCCTTGAGTTGGTGGAGCTTGCTGAGTAACTGGAATCTTTTTCTCAACTGAAACTGCTTGGTTTTACACCTGAATTCAGATTTGCAGAATATTCTCAATTTAATGTTGCCATTTCTCACCAATCCTCTATCTGGCTACTCTCTGAGTCTGAACCAGATTATTTGGAGCCTCAGTGTCACATTAGACCCTCAGCACTTCTGTCACTAAGTCCCACATTATCTGTCTTGAAGACATCACCCTGTCTCAGCTCAACTACTGCTATGAGCCTCTTCTATACTTTTGTACTTGCAATAAATGGATTTGACTCCACCAAGTTGAGACCATCCCTTTCCAGTATCACACCTTCTTAGACTGGCCTCGCAAACCTTGAAATATTGATGCCTTCTAAATCTTATCTTTTCAATGTCCCTGAATTCAACTTGGTGGCGTAGTGGCTCAGTGGTTAGTACTGCTGCCCCACAACGCCAGTGACATGGCTACGATTCCAGCCTTGGGTGAATATCTGTGTGGAGTTTGCACATTCTCTCTGTGTTTGCGTGAAATTTCTCCGTGTACTCGAGTTTCCTCCACAGTCCAAAGATCTGCAGGTTAGGTGGACTGACCACGCTAAATTACCCCTGGGGGATCATAGAAATTATAAAAAGGTATAAGTATGTGAAGATAAAAGGATTAATAAAAATAAAGGTGGGTCCCTAGTATTCAAAAACAAAGGCAGTTATAATGGAGAACAAAGAGATGGCAGATCAATTAAGTACATATTTTGGGCCTGTCTTCACATAAGAGGATATAAATAACATCCCAGAGATGCTGAGGGATGCAAGATCTAGTGAGAGGCAGGAACTGAAGGCAATCAATATTAGTAGAGAAATGGTGATGGTGAAATTGATGGAATTAAAGACCAATAAATCCCCAGTTCATGATAATGTACAACCCAGAGTACTTGATTCAGTGGCATCCTGCATGAAGGCAATCTGTTCATGCTTTCCTGGAGCTAATGCTACCGTTCCAGGCTGTTCTTCAGCAATACTAGTAATTTGTTGGAATACAGATTGCTGGACTACTATGAGCGCATGTAAGCTTCTTTGATCAGTGTATCAGCATGCAGGTAGCAGTCTGATCCTTCATGAGAAGCTGAAATTTCATTCTATCATGCAGAGCAGTAGCACACAGATATTGTTGTAAGGATAGCTGTCCACTACCCCGTCATCGGAATCATCTGATGCTCCATTGCAGTAGAATCAGCGAGAGTGATCATTAATTTTATCACCATTTCTGCTCTGGGAAGCATAGGCAAAAAGCTTTGTGCAATGTTCTGTGTCGGTTGGAGTAGGACTCAGCAACGTTCTTTGACAGTGAAATGAGGCCTAGCAATCTACCATACATTTCTATATCTGTCAGCCCTTATCTGCTCCTTGTCCCACCACTAATGTGCTCACTTGACCTGTCAGTGTTCAAACTGCTGTGTGACCCATGTGATTCTCTACCTTTGACCTGACTCATTTGGGTCAACTACCGAATCTCATACAGGTCCTGCCTTTGTTACCCTCGAAAGTACCTACAGTGCCATTATCTCAACTGATGGGTACAAGTGATAGATTGAGGGATGGTATCTTTTCCCCTCGATCCCTTCTTTAAAATCAGCATTGGCTGGCCAGCTGGTAGTCCCTGGGTATCTGAAAGTGTAAATGCACAAGGGCAGGATTTGGATGAGGAAATGAAAAGTAGCAAAAGAAAGAGGTGCAGATTGTGGATCATAGCAGATTACAGAATGTGGTGAAATCCAATTTGAGAAGGAATATTATGTTCAAGCAAAGTGTTTTAGTCCTCTAGTGACGACTGCTTCAAGTATGGCCAATACTATATCATCGATGGGGTGACCACATGCAGCCTGTACTGCAAAATATAGGGAGGTTTGTCTTTGTGTAAGGAGGAATATATATTGTGAAGGTCTGATACAGAGTCTGTAAGCTGTGAGGTGTGGCTTGTTGTATGAGGATGAGGTGAAGCATATAAAAGCAATAGGTGGGACTAATTGAGATTTTTGGTTGGTAAATGATAGGTTGTTATGAATGGAATAGTGACTGAGTCTGTGGTGTGGTTGATTGGTATAGCATATGAAGATATAATCACTTACCTTAGCCTCTTGGGTAGGTTATTAAATATCTTTCTGTCCGGTGTCCTGGTCCTCAGGACTGACCACGAGCATTGGCTGCAGCTGTCACATCCTTGCTACTATCTCAGTATTTGTCAGGAGGATCTCTTCCTCTTCTCTTCTGCTCTCTACCGCCTGGATCAAGATTTCCAGCTCACATTTGAGAAGCGTGATGCACACTCATTGCTTGTTGCACATTTCCTGTAGCTTCCTTTGAGTTTCCCATTCTCACTTAAATCAACTTGTGCTCCTGCTGTGGCTGGAACACACTGAGTTTTTGAGAGATACAGTCTGGATTTAAGCAAAGTTAAAAATCACACAACACTAGGTTATAGTCCAACAGGTTTAATTGGAAGCATTAGCTTTTGGAGAGCTGCTCCTTCATCAGGTTGTTGTGGAGTACACAATTGTAAAACACAGAATTTATAGCAAAAGTTTACAGTGTGATATAACTGAAATTATACATTGAAAAATACCTTGATTGTTTGTTAAGTCTCTCATCTGTTAGGATGACCATGATAGCTTCACTTCTTTCATATGTAAATCACAAAACTTCTCTTAAAAGTTATGTTCTCAGGTTAACTTTAACAATTGGTGTCAGCCCAGATAATGTGTTGAAGGTGTTAGCGCCCCTGTGTGCTGCTTTCTGTGCTATAATGTTTAGACTGATTCTAATCTAAAAAATGAATTAACAGAATCTTACATGGATTCATACAGATTTTGAGCAAAGTACAATATAACTCTGCAAGTTAACTCTGTAAGGAGCTAACACCTTCAGCACATTATCTGGGCTGACACCAATTGTTAAAGTTAACCTGAGAATGTAACTTTTAAAGAAAAGTTTTGTGATTTATATGTGAAAGAAGCAAAACTAACATGGTCATTCTATAAGATGAGAGACTTAACAAACAATCAAGGTATCTTTCAATGTATAATTTCAGTTACATCATACTGTAAATTATTGCTATAAATTCTGTGTTTTACAATTGTGTACTCCACAACCACCTGATGAAGGAGCAGTGCTCCGAAAGCTAGTGCTTCCAATTAAACCTGTTGGACTATAACCTGGTGTTGTGTGATTTGTAACTTTGTACACCCCAGTCCAACACCAGCATCTCCAAATCATAGATTTAAGCAACTTGGCTAATGGTTTTATCATGGCATAAACTTGGCCCCATTGAAGTTTTCCCCCACTCCGCAGTGCACTCGACCCTAGATTGCACACCACAATTATTGTAATGATCAGGTAGCACAAAGTTTGTGCTATCTGTATCACTTTGGACTGATGTTGGGGAGTTGCACATTACAATCCCTGCACCTGATGTGGGAGCTATCCACTTCAGACCCCATGATTTGTCATGCTGGTTTGTAAGCTATTTTCAGCATAGTGTTATGCAGGAGGTGAGGCAGCATGAATAAACCGTTTATGTGTTAGTTTAGGCACCAAACACTCATTATGCTACCTCTGCTGTGTTACCATTCCTACAATTCACAGGAGCATTTTGTCCTTTGATTTAAAAAATACATGCAATGACTTGTGATCCTCATGGTCTTAATTCTATTTTTTCCATATGAAGTAGTTTAGTTTCTTCTGGTGTTCAAATGTAACCCAGGTGCAGTGACATAAAAACTACACTAGAAGTTCGGTCCATGAAACAATCATATGGCTTTATTTAGAGCAATGAAATTGTGCTTAAGTGCACCAAATAAAATTGTATTTTCTTCATGTGTAAAATGATGGTCTGAATGTGATTTAGACGTGTTGTTAATGTTTGAAACTTCCATACTAAACAGAAGGACCAGTAGATTGAGTAAAAGGTTACACATGTTCAACACTGCAATGAATAGGGAAATGATGCATTGCTAAAAAAAAGGGTGACAGCATAAAACTGAGCCAAGATTTGTGGTATTTGTATCACTTTAATGTGAGACTCTGAATTGTGGGGTAAGAAGCATTAGTTTAAAAGAACATCTTTGCAATTGCCAAAATTCTAATACCATCATGGCATCTTGTGACATTAATCAAAGTTAATTAAGTTAATCTGAAATAGGAAGCTTACATCAGTAATCATGGTACAGAGCTATCAGATAGGCATAAAAACCCATCTGATTCACTAAAATCCTTCAGAAAAGGAAATCTTTTGTCTTTATCTGGTCTGGCCAACACATGACTCCACACCCGCAGCAAGGTTGTTGACACTTTTCTACCTTCTGAATCACACTAGCTAGCCACTCAATTTATCTAACTACTACAACATTGCACAAAAAAGAATAAAGCAGGCCAAGCTACCCAGCATTGACCTAAAAATCCAGCACCTTGAGTGGCTGGTAGCCTGACTGCCATTATTGAGCAAGTTCCCAAAATGAAGACCAGATCAGACAGACTGGACCTGCAAAGGGTGGTCAGGGAACTAACCAGATTGGAAATCCTATTTGATATCATCTACATAAATCTGCCTGTCTTGGATGCATGGGTCTATGAAAGTAAAGGTAGATGTGACCAGGACACAATTCTCATGGAGCTTAAGCTCCCTCTTGATACTGTGGATACTCTCCATCATGTTGTGCTAGTCTACCCAAATACCAAATAGAACAAACTCTGAACAGATCTTACTATTGAAGCTAGGTTTGCATGAAGAAATGCAGGCCATCAGCAGGAGCAGATGCGTATTCCATCATTATCTGCAATCTCATAACCCAGCACATCCTTCACTTTACCATTCAAATAAGCCAGAAGATCAATGACTAACAGTCCAATTTCCACAAATTTTATGTCAAATGATTGCATTAGCTAAATGTACTGTAGAAACTTAGATCACAGCACCATAAGGCATAGGAGCAGAATTAGGTCACTCAGCTTATTGAGTCTGTTCTGTCAGTCAATCATGGCTGATATATTTCTTAACCCAATGCTCTTGCCTTCTCCCCATAACCTTTTATCTGTTTACTAATCAAAAACAATTTATCTCTATCTTAAATACTTACAATGACTTGGCCTTCTCAGCCTTTGATGGCAATGAATTCCACAGATTCACCACTGAAGGAACTCCTTCTCATATAAGTTCTAAAGGTTCATACCTTCACTCTGAGGCTGTGCCTTCAGATTCTAGTCTCTCCTACTCGTGGAAACATCTTCTCCACTTCTACTCTACCATGACCTTTCAGTGTTCTATAAATTCCCATCAGATTTCCCCTCATTCTTCTAAACTGTATCATATGCAAACCCAGAGTCCTTAACCGCTCCTCATATGACAAGCCCTTCATCCCCAGGTTCATTCTTGTAAACCTTTGGATGCCCTCCAATGCCAATATATCCATCCTTAGATACAGTGTCCAAAACTGCTCACAACATTCCAAATACACTTTTGGATTCCAGCTCTCTTGTAATAAATGCTCACATTGCATTTACCTTCCTAATTGCCAGCTGAACCTGCATGATAACCTTAAGAGAATTCCAAATTAGGACTTCTAAGTCACTTTGTGCTTTACTTTGCTGAGACGTTTCTCTGTTTAGAAAATTGTCTATACCTCTATTCTTCCTACCAAACTGCATAACCTCACAATTGCCCAGATTGTATCCCATCTGCCCCTTTTTTGCCCACTCTCCTCGCCCTCAAGTCCTTCTGCAGTTTCTCTACTTCCTCAACATGACCTGTCCATCCACCTATCTTTGTGTCATCTGCAAACTTAGCAACAATGGCCTTCAGTTCCTTCATCCAGACTGTTAATGTATAACATGAATAGTTGTGGACTCAACACTGACCCCTGTGGGACTCCACTCGTCACCAGCTGCTATCCTGTAAAAGGCCCCTTTTTCCTCACACTCTGCTTCCCTTTGATGACACTGTGCTCATTCAGCCATTTTTTTTTTTACCATGCGCTTTCAAGTACTCTCCAATCTCATCCTTAATAAAGTTCTCTAAAATATTAACAGCACTGAGGGCAGGCTAACTGGCCTATAATTTCCTGTTTGTATTTCCCTCCATTCTTAAACAGGGTTGTTACATTAGCCATTTTCCAGTCCTCTAATACCCTCCTGGAGTCCAGTGATTCCTGAACGATCACTATCAATATCTCTAGATTCTCCTCAATTATCTCCTTCAGAGTTCATTTGGTTTGGGTGATTTAACTATATTCAGAACTTGTAGCTTTCCCAGCACCATCATTCCCAGCCACTACATTCACCTCTGCCTTCTTAATCTCTTGCCTTCCACTGTGAAAACTTTTGCAAAAGTACCTATTCAGTTTTTCCACCATTTCTTTGTCCCCATTCCTATTCCTCCAGCCTCATTTCCAGTGGCCCAAAGTCCACTCTTGCTTCTCTCTTATCTTTTAGATGTCTAAAAAAATCTCTTGCAATCTTATTTTACGTTGCTAACTAGCTTAGTCTCATATTTCATCTTGATCTGCTTAATGCTTTTGCTAGTTTTCCTCTGCTGGTTTTTAGAGGTGTCCCAATCCTCATGTTTCCCGTTCATCTTCACCACATTGCTTTTTCTTTTGTTTTTATGCTGCCCCTGACTTCCCTCATCAGTCATGGTCACATCATCCTCCCCTTTTTATGTTTCCTCTTCTTTGGGATGAATTTCTGTTGTATCCCCCAAACTACCCTGAGAACTCCTGCCATTGCTGCTCTATCATTTCACTGCTAGGCTCCCCATCCGATCAACTGTGGCCAACTTCTCCCTCGTGTCTTTGTAGTTGCCTTTATTCAATTGGAATGCCAATACATCTGATTCCAGCTTCTCCCTCTCACACTGCAGGGTGAATTCTATCATTTTAAGGTCACTGCCCCTCAGGGTTTCTTCACCTTTAATTCGCTAATCAAGTTTGTCTCATTACACATCACCAAATCCAGAATTACCTATTCCCTAGAGGGCTCTACCACAAGTTGCTCCAAACATAAATCTTGTAGATAGTCCACAAATTCCTTTTCTTGGGATCTGCTACTAACCTGATTTTCCCAGTCCACTTTCATATTGAAGTCCCCATGCTTATTGTAATAGTGTCTTTCTTACACACCTTTTCTACCTCCTGATTTATTTTCTTCCCCACATCCTGACTATAGCTAGGAGGTCCAGACAAAACTCCCATGAGGGTCCTTAACCCCAACCATATCGATTTTATAACTTCTGACTCTATATCACTTCTTGCTACCGATTTTGTTTAATTCCTTTCTAACAGGGCAATCCCGGCCCCTCTGTCCATCTACAAGCCCTCTCGTTAGAATGTGTATCCTTGGATAGTTAGTTCTCAGCCTTGATCCGGCTTGCAGTCACATCTTTCTGATACCCACAACATCAAATGCACCAATTTCAATCTACGCTCTAAGCTCATTTACCTTGATTCATAAACTTCATGAATTTAAGTACAGCACCCTCAGTCCTGTGTTGACTGCCCCTCTTCTCACAGTTGTCCCCTTACCTACTGTGCCTGATGTTAAAATTCTTGACCCTTTTCATACTTTCTGATCTAAACTTTAATGACTTCTGCTGAGCCTTCCATCACTTTGACTAGTTTAAGATTCTTGTGACCTTGATTTGTGCAGTCAGTTTATCTACCTTATTTTGAATGCTTTGTGCATTAAGATGCAAAGCCTTTGACTTTGTTCTATTAACTGGTTTCCCTACATTTCTATGGTTCCTTAGTACAGACTTGCAACAGCTTCTTTGACACCACCTCCCAAACCCATTAGCTCTACCATCTAGAAGACACTTGGAAGGACAAGGGCAGCCACTACCTGGAAGTTTCCTTCAAGCCACACACCACCCTGACTTAGAATTATATCACTATTCCTTCATTGTTGTTGGGTCAAAATCCTGTAACTTCCTTCCTAACAGCACTGTGGGAATACCTTTGTCGTACAGACTGGTGCTATTCAAGAATGAGACTCAACATCACCTTCTCAAGGATAATTAGGGATGGGTAAACAATTCTAGCCTTATCTGCAATGCCCACAGCCTGTGAATAAATGCATTTAAAAAGCAAGAAGGAATTTACAACACAGATGGAAGGTATTTGCTACATCAAATCTGTGCCAGTTCTTTATTCGCATAATCAAGAAATAATTCCCCCTGCTCAACTAGATTTACCTTTACATTATTCATTCATGGCATATGGGTGCCCCTCACCACGCCAGCATTTATTCGCCTTCCTCAATTCATAGAATCACAGAATGCCTACAGTGTGGAAACAGGTCATTCAGCCCATCGAGTCCACACTGACTCTATGATGCTATCCTTGTAAACCTGCATTTTCCATGGTTAATCTACCTAGCCTGCACATCTTTGGAATTTGGACAAAAACCACAGCACTGAGAGGAAACCCACACGGACAAGGGGAGAATGTGCAAACTCCACACAGACTGTCGCCAGAGAGTGGGATCAAACCAGAGTGCCTGGCACTGTGAGGTAGCAGGGCTAACCACCGAGCCACAATGTCATTCCAATTGCCTTTGAATGGGTTTGGGAAAGTCAGGCGGTTACTTGTTGTCAACTCGTCCTTCTAACCAGAATATTTTTGTGACTAGTTCAGTTAAGTTTCTGGTCAACATTGACCACTAGAATGTTAATACTGGAGGATTCAGCAAGTGTAATGCCATTGAAAATCAAGGTGATAAGGTTAGAGTCTCTTGTTGGTGATCATCATTGTTTGACAATTGTGTTGCTTGGAAATGTACTAGCTGAGTTCAATTTCAGACAGTGATTCAGTATAAATCACAACACATGGAATTGCTACAATCCTGTTTATACCACAACTGCAAATTAGCGCTTGTAGTGAACTTGCAGCCACTGCAAATCAGAATCCCATGTATTAACTATCTGGGGAAAAGAAATAGGATTCCATCCCATATCAAAAAAATCTGCACTTTATTTCTAGGCCTGCAATGTCGATCATCATGAATCCAATGTAATCACATGACATAAATTTTGGGCATATTCCAGCTATTAATCACAAGTTAACACATGAGTGGACCAGGAAACTGAATACCTCCCTCTAACGAAATGATTTGACTTCAGCCAACACTTTGAGTAAACCTTAGGAGATCACAAGGAGTTCAACTTATCTGGAATGAACTGTAAGGAGAACTTTTGTTTTAAAGTCAATGGGCCCTGTGTGTTCCATTTATCTCCATTTTAAAGCAGCGTTAGTTATCATCAGCAATTGTAATGCATATGTGTGATAGATTTGTATTTAGTTTGGATTTATAATTGCTAAACTATTTCATCTTTTTCCATATTGCTTAGTTTTATTACAATAATGCATTTATTAGTTTAACTGAGAGAGTAATAATAAACTTCTTTTGGTTTGATTTTATAACTTATAGTTATATGGTACCTTTAACACACTAAAACATAGCAAGGCACTTTCCAAGACTAAACAAAATATGACACCACAGCACATTAGGAGATGGCAGGTCAGATGACTAAAAAGCTTGTCAAAAAGATAGATTTTAAAAGACATCTTAAAGGAGGAGAGTGAGGTGGAGAGATGAAGGGCAAATATTTCAGAACTCAGAACTTATGTAACTAAAGGTACAACTGCCAATGGTGCAGAATAAACAAGCAGAATCAAGAGGCCAGAATTAGAGGAGCAGAGATATCTCAGTTCGTTATAGGGCAGGAAAAGACTGCAGAAATAGGGAGAGGTGTGACCAAGGAGGGATCTGAACATAGGATGAGCATTTTAAAATCAAGAGATTGCCTGACTGGAAATGAATGTAGGTCAGAAGCACAAGGGCAATTAGTGAATGGAACTTAGTTTGAGTTAAGATATGGGAGCAGATGTTTGCTTGGTTTTAACATTAGTGAGGATAGAGTATGGGCGACTAAGCAGGAGTGCATCAGAATAGTCAATTTGAGAAGTTTTCAAGTCACGAATGAATTTCTGCTAAAGATGATCTGAAATGAGGTTAAATTGGTGATGTCATAGAACATAGAAGAATACAGCGCAGTACAGGCCCTTTGGCCCTCGATGTTGCGCCGATCCAAGCCCACCTAACCTATACTAACCCACTATCCTCCATATACCTATCCAATGCCCGATTAAATGCCCATAAAGAGGGAGAGTCCACCACTGCTAACCTTACAGCCTGTTTTATACTGTATTTCAATGTCCTTCCTACCGAAGTGCATCACCTCACACTGCTCTGCATTAATCCTCATCTGCCATAAACCTGAAAACTACACCAATGTGTCACTGTCCTGTTGGAGTTCCACACTGTCCATCACAAACATTATAATTCTTCCAGGTTTAGTATCTGCATATTTTGAAATTGTCCTACAGTCACACACCACACAGAAATACCGATTCACTCACTATTGTGAGGAAGTGCACTATTCACACACTCCCTGAGGACAGACTTAAATACTGACACCCACCAGACAAAGCAAGTGAAATGCTGACAAGGTCACCCTGGAGCAAGAGAAATACCGACAGACATTCCATGTCTGTATTAGTTTCTGCGTATTAATGAGTTTCTCTAAATCTCTGTATCAGTGTGTGTGTGTATATCTGTGTGTGTCTGCGTGGGACGAGTCTGGCAGTCACTATGGTGCTTACAGTGATGTAATATCCACCTGACACGAGTTCTGAGGAAGGGTCACTCGACCTAAAACGTTAACTTTCATTTCTGTCCACAGATGCTGCCAGACCTGCTGAGCTTTATTTTGCTGTCAGTCTCTGCTCGTCTCCCCCCAGCACTGTACAGCTTGGAGTGGAGGGTAAAAATCATCAGAGATTCAGTTTACGAGGGACAGAGGGAGGGCAGCAGCTCACAGCATCATCAACAAACACACACACACACACACAAACACACAGACAGTCACAGGCACACAGACACACACACACTCAGAGAAATAGACACATAACATGTGCAGAGAGATAGATACACACAGAGGGGCACACAGATATACATATAAACGCACACAAATAGACAAGTGCGGACAGAAATGCGCAGATACATGCTTGGACATACAAACACACTTGGAGTCAGAGAGTTACACTGAGTGTTTGTAAACAGACCTATCGGCCCATACAGTCCATGCGGATGATAATCTCAATCTAAGCCAGTCCCACTTGCATGTGCTTGGATCATATTTTCCCAAACCTTCCCTTATACTTGCACTTAATCAAATGTCTTTTAAACGTTGTAACTTTACCCACACCCATCACTTCTCAGGACGTTCGTTCCATACACGAACCAAATGATGTGTAATCACAACGCACTTCATGGGCACTGATCAGGGGTACACGAGAACTCAGTGGGAAGCTTGGGAAGTAAGTGCTGGGAATCTTGATGACATGTACTTATCATCAACAGCCGAAGGAATAATGCAGGAAGACATGAGGCTGATTTACGTGGTGCCATTATTATACAAATTGGGATGGAAAAGGCAGGGAACAACAGACCGGTGAGCATGACATCGGTGGTGGGCAAGATGTTGGAGAGAATCCTGAGGGACAGGATGTACATGTATTTGGAAAGGCAAGGACTGA
>NC_057710.1:128285363-128292757 GCF_004010195.1 Chiloscyllium plagiosum
TGTATTCCATTTGCCACCTTTCTGCCCAGCTCTGCAGCTTCTCTATATCCTGCTGTAACCTGCCACATGCTTCCTCACTGTCAACAACTCCTCCGTCTTTCGTATCATCCGCAAACTTGCTTACCCAACCTTCTAACCCCTCTTCCATGTCATTTATAAAAATGACAAACAGCAATGGTCCCAAAACAGATCCTTGCGGAACACCGCTAGTGACGGCACTCCATGAAGAAACTTTGCCATCAACTACTACCCTCTGTCTTCTTCCATCCAGCCAATTCCTAATCCAAACCTCCAACTCATCCTCAATGCCATATCTCCGTATTTTCTGCAGTAGCCTACGTGGGGAACCTTATCAAACGCCTTACTAAAATCCATATATACCACATCTACCGCTTTGCCCTCATCAACCTCCTTCGTCACCTTTTCAAAGAATTCAATAAGGTTTGTGAGGCACGACTTGCCCTTCACAAAACCATGCTGACTATCCTTGATCACATTATTCCTATCTAGATGTGCATAAATCCTATCCCTTACAATTCTCTAAGACTTTGCCCACAACAGAAGTGAGACTCACCGGCCTATAGTTACTAGGGCTATCCCTACTCCCCTTTTTGAACAAGGGGACCACATTTGCTATCCTCCAGTCTTCTGGGACTACTCCTGTAGACAAAGAGGACATAAAAATCAAGGCCAATGGCTCTGCAATCTCCTCCCTTGCTTCCCAGAGAATCCTAGGATAAATGCCATCAGGCCCAGGGGACTTATCTATTTTCACCTTTTCCAGGATTTCCAACACCTCTTCTCTACATACCTCAAAGCCATCCATTCTACTTATTTGTGCCTCAGTATTCTCATCGACAACAATGCCCTGTTCCTGAGTGAATACTGAAGAAAAGTATTCATTCAGTGTCTCCCCAATCTCTTCCGCCTCCACACGCAACTTCCCCCTACTATCCTTGACTGGACCTATTCCTACCCTAGTCATTCTTTTATTCCTAACATACCTATAGAAAGCCTTAGGGTTTTCCCTAATCCTATCTACTAAGGACCTTTCATGTCCCCTCCTTGCTGCTTTTAGCTCTCTCTTCAGGTCCTTCCTGGCTACCCTATAACTCTCAATCGCCCCAATTGAACCTTCACGTCTCATCTTGAGATAGGCCGCCCTCTTCCATTTAACAAGGGATTCCAATTCCTTATTAAACCACGGCTCCCTCGCATGACCCTTTCCTCCCTGCCTGACAGGTACATAATTATCAAGGACACTCAATAGTTGCCCCTTGAACAAGTTCCACATATCATTTACACTCTTGCCTTGGAGTCTACTTTTCCCAGCCACACATCCTAAGTCATGCCTCACTGCATCATAATTTCCCTGACCCCAGCATTAACTCTTGCCCTGTAGTACACACTTATCCCTCTCCATCACGAGAGTAAAAATCACCGAATTATGGTCACTATCCCCAAAGTGCTCACCTACCTCTAATTCTAACACCTGGCCTGGTTCGTTACCCAGAACCAAAATGGTCATGGAAGTATAACCATTACTTTTCATGATGAAGCAAACATATAGTTGAAAACTCATCTTGGGGTCAAATGAGGTCCCAAGGTTGTGAACAGACTGGATTCATCCCACACTATTGTCAGGAACTTACATTTTACTATAGATCTTTCTTTATGTTGATACTTAGTACAGGGGGAATAGTTTTAAAATCCAAGAATTTGTGGGTTCACTGAACTCCCCCTCCCCACTCAGCTCTGACATGCTGCCACTTTCTACTGTCATGTGACTGGAATCATGGCATATCCATATTCTAGACCGCAGTAGCATAGGCCATGCCCTTCAGAAAGCTGGGGTTATACAATGATCACTTTACGAAAGGTTCCATCCAGAAAACCAATGAATTCAGAACTGACACAACTCACCCAGGAATGGCAGGTCTGTTTAAAATCCAATCAATGAAGGGATTCTTCTATAGCCATCTGAGGGTGGAATCCAAAAATGTCAGGCCATGAGTCTGAAGTGTCTCTGAAATGTGGAAAGGCCTTCAGAATGTGAAATGATGACGCAGCTTGCAGATTTATTTGTTTGTGTTTTTTTTTGACATATCTCTCACTCCAGAATTTGCAATATGTAATTGAGATGTGCATTCTTGTGCACATCAAAGAGCAGAACACCTTTATAGCTCAAGCTTTGTTTTTCAAGTTATGTAAACGATTTACTCAGGTGTTATATGCGCATGACTGAGACTTGATAAACACCATCGGAGAAGCCCAAACGGGCAGGTTGACACATTGAGCAGATTAGCACGCTCTGCAATCACAGTGATGGTCTAATGATAGTTCACTAATAATGCAACAGATCTAAAAGTATATATTCACGAGGCATTCTATTTGGCATTGAATAAATATCTCCACATTTTTTGCAGTCTCACAAACAGTGTGCAATAGCCTCATTAACATCTACTAATTTCACTCAATCTTGTCTAAATCAGCATCAAATGTAGTTATGAATTTTTCATATGCTCATGATATTATTGATGCTCATCTTTAGAAATTGGTCAAACAACAAAATATTGCGAATGCTGGAAATATGAGATCATAGGGATTGGTCCATGCAGTGATTAACCTTTCAGATCTTTTGACCTTTTCTCAATGGTGTGCTTGATATGATTTTTTTTAGGTTTTGTTCATTGGATATCTATGTTTACATTTCTTTTGGCACAATACTTCCTCTGGCTATTTGCCCCTTTTCATTCTGCATTATAGGCATTTTTTTTCATTACCTTTTGTTCAGTACAGAAATGGGACATCCCTATAGCAATGTTAGATCAGGCAGCACAAATAATTTCTGTGAGGGGAGGAAAGACTGGTGTGCATCTGAAGAATTTGCTTCTGTCCCTTCTCCAAATATCTCCTCCTTTGGCTCAATGTGAAACTCTGTCTGGTTATTTTTCTCTGAAGTGTCTTGGGGCATTTTTCTGTTAAACGTGTTATATAAGTTGAAATTCTTGTTAATCAGTGAAATTTTGAAATCAAGCTGATGATTTGGATTGATAACTGTGGGTATTTTTTTCTTACTGTTGCATATTTCTAAGTTATCCTACTGAGTGCATCGCCCTTTGCATTTCAGTTGTAGGATAACAATTTGGTCAATTCTTGAGATTCTGTTGTGACCTCTCTGTTTATTCTCCAAAAGCTAGTGCTTCCAAATAACCTGTTGGGCTATAACCTGGTTTTGTGTGATTTTTAACCTTAGCCATCTTATTGTTAAAACCAATAGGATGATTCGTCCTGTGCAGTTTGAAGACTTGTGGATTCTCACAATCCATTTAATGAGGGTGGGGCGGTTGGGGGGAAAGGTACAAACATATTTATCAAAGCAGAAGTCATTCATGAGACATCAATTAACACTTCAGAGCATTTCTGCAGGGTCCGCTCACCAGACCTTGCTGGAACATGGTTCAAATCCTGTGCCTCCTGACTGAAAGACAAGAATATCACCACTTAAAGTATAAGTTTGTGTCCTTGCACTTATTATTAAGGAAAGGCCTGAAGTGGTAGAGCTGCTCTACATTGTCTAAAATACTCATCCTGGCTTTCAAAACCGTCCATTGTCTTGTTCCTCCCTATCTTTCTAACCTCCTAGTGCCCACTACTCTCTGAGGCATCAACACACCTTTATCTTGGGCCTCCTGTGCATCCCAATTTTAATTGCAACAGTCCTGGGGTCCAAAGCACAGAAAAACCTTCCTCCACCTATCTACCTTTAAAGCTACCACTTTCATCAAGCTTTTGCCCATCTGGCCTTATATCGCCTAACCTAGTTTGGCTTCAAACTGTTTTATAATGCAGCTATAAAGTGTCTTTCATTAAGCTCAAGTGCTTTTGTTTCAGAAAAAGCAATAGTTGCTGTTGTGGTATCCATCTGACAACTGCGAGCTGGAGAATATTTTCTGTTTAAAGATGAATGTAAAAGTAACTTATCAAAATGTAAAAGTAAATGTTTACCTAAGCATTCCTTTGTTTGGGAAGCTTGTGTGGATTCAGTAACCTCGCTTGAATGTGAGAAGAACCTTAAATTACACTGAAAGATCAAAGTTGATCACGGAAAGTGGAGAGGTAAGCATCCAGTGGTGGTTTGAATCAGTCTCGCAGGCACTAGTGAGACATTAAATTCAGGGCTTTTAATATTTGACCCCTGTTTCTTTACATCTTGTGTCTCTTCATTGGCCTGAATATATAAAAAAAATAATGGGGGAGGGGTTGGGAGTTGACTTCATACTTGGTTTCCTGTACTTTAACCCTGAGCCATGATTTATTATCATGCCAAAGCCTTAGGGACATCTGTCAGTGTGATGGCCATACTTGAAATTTCTTAAAGCTCATGAGCACCCAAACGGACACAAAACAAAAAGGCTGTTTCTATTGCTACACTTTGTTTAAATGAATGAAAGAATGACAGGCTGTCTGTTCACAATTTCCTACAGTGCACTCAGTATGAACACCACTTCCTACTGGGAGAGTGAAACCAGCCTTAAAATACCTAGCTCTCAATTTGAGGATGCCTGCATGGGATAATCATCGATATCCAGCCTTGAGAAAAATCTTAATAAACTGACTTTGTACCGATCTTACTTAGATCAAACAGGAAGGATCCCCTGCACAATGCCAAACAAACACCAAGAACGCCATAAACATTTTCTGTTAGTTTTCTGCTCCATTTGACTCATATCTACTTTATAGCTAACATGTCCAAACAGAGCAGAGAAAGCTCCTCTGTCTCCAGAAACTATTCTGTGTTGTTAAAGAGTGGTGCCCAGATGAAACCAATTTTATTATGCTTTCCTTTCAGCAGGACGATGGACAAAATACTGTTGGCTTCCAACTAGCCTTTTAATAATAACGCGCTATATTTTTGACATATAATCCCACAGAAATCACAGACAACAGACTGTCATTTCAATTTTTTTTTGATTGTATAAGCGTACAGCATTGATAAGTACCATGTAAGTTCAAATTGATCTGACACATATATAATGTTTGGCAACTGATTTACTATAAGATTCTAAAGCTTCTTCGAAGTTTGCCCGATTGCTAAAACGACAGTTGAAGTATTTAGAAATCCAAAGTTAATAGTTTAAAAATGTGCTGAAGCAGAAAACTATTGGTTAGCTAATAACACTAAATCAATTCCATAAGCCCAGCTTTGAAACATGTGTAAATGTTGTGGTTATTTTATAGTTGTATCTGTACCCTCAAAGAATTGTTCTTGAAGATCCACAGACATCCAAGGGTTATTCTGTCTTTAATATGTTGTGCATGGTTCCCAGTATACAACAAGAGAACATATGTGATGGAACTTTAGTTGATTTCTGAGTTCTGATGTTGTTGTTATAAACGCCAGGCTTCCACAAAGACTTTTGGCAAATGAAAGATATTCAAATTTGGTTAGGAAGTAGATATAGAAACCCTAATTTTACTCTTCCCAAACTGGGTCTTATAACCCTTTTCTGATCCTTTGTTGATCTGTCACACTGTTACTTTCATATGATCTGTGACTTGTATCTAAATGGCAACGTAAATATCATAAAAATTAAAAACTCATTGTGAAGAGCCCCCATCAATCTTCCTTGTTTACATATACTGAAACTGTTTTTTTGCAATCTCTAAGTCTGGCTATTAACATGTCTTGTGATACATAGTTATTTTTATATCCATAGTAGCCTCATGAATTGGAAAGAAATATTGAAAATTTGAATGCACACTGACCATCAGAGTGAATCGTTGGAAAATAAAAGGTGATGTCTACTGGACCGTCAGCTATGTCTTTCAATGAACTAGATTTCATGTTTGTAATGAAAAATTAATCCTACAATTAGAATAAATGAACAATGGATTTTGATGAAACGAAGTTAAGTCCGTTGACTGGATGGTCCTGTAACAGGATCTTTACCAATCTCATGATTCCAGATATGTTGTGACATGAATATGTTTTGTCCTGAATTTCTGTGATGCTTTCCTAACCTCTCATTCTAACTTTGATAAGGCATTGGTGAAATCCCCAGAATTATATTGATATCCTTTCACCAAGTGTTCCTCCAATTTCTGAAAGGAACCTCCCATGGAAATTCCAAGTATGTCTGTCAAGGAAAAAAAAATATTAATTAACTTCCATTGCTACTTATTTCTCAATATAAAAACAGATATCAAAAGTTGAGGATATAAATAACAAACCACTCAACTTGATTGAGCAGTTTCAGGGAATCCTTGTGGGACTTCTTCTGATTTCCTCGGAGTTATGTGAGAGACTGGTAAAACCTAGAGAACACACATTGTTGCAAGTCTGTCAATGTATACTTCCACATACAGAGCTGTGCCTCACTCCCTTGTACTTCAGTTCAAAACTTAGGTTACTCTAATGTGGCACGGTGGCACAGTGGTTAGCGCTGCTGCCTCACAGCGCCAGAGACCCGGGTTCAATTCCCGCCTCAGGCGACTGACTGTGTGGAGTTTGCACATTCTCCCCGTGTCTGCGTGGGTTTCCTCTGGTTTCCTCCCACAGTCTAAAGATGTGCAGGTCAGGTGAATTGGCCATGCTAAATTGTCCGTAGTGTTAGGTAAAGGGTAAATGTAGGGGTATGGGTGGTTTGCGGGTTGGTGTGGACTTGTTGGGCCGAAGGGCCTGTTTCCACACTGTAAAGTAATCTAATCTAATGCAAGGTGGTGAAGGCAATAATGACAAAACTGCAGTACAAATGTTACTACCTCATTTACAGGCTCTTACCTAAATATGTTGTGGTTTTGATCGCCGAGCTGGAAGTTTTTGTTGCAAACATTTCGTCCCCTGGCTAGGCGACATCATCAGTGCTTGAGAGCCTCCTGCGAAGCGCTTCTTTGATGTTTCCTCACATCAAAGAAGCGCTTCGCAGGAGGCTCCCAAGCACTGATGATGGTTAGAAGGCAGTTATGGGTCAACAACATTGCGGTTGTTACATGTCAGCCAGACCAGGGAAGGGCGACAGATTTGGTTCCCTAAAGAGGAGCACACCAGTCACATTGTGAAGGAACAGTGGGACATTGTAAGAGGTACATGAGGACTGAACCTTCTACCTCCCAGTCCAGCATCACTCACAAAATATATCTTACATTATGCTTCAAAATTATATTCTACTTTAAAATGAGAGGAAATCAGTTCCATGCTTATGAAATCTTGCATTAGCTTTCTGATTTATGGCTATCAGGTGAACCTTTTATGGTCACTAGGGATTCCTTTGGCCTCACAGAAACAACTACCTTCCATCTGCAAAGACCAATGGCATAGTCAATGTTGCTTGTATCCAACATTTACACCACACACCACTGGACACTGCTTGTATTTCACCTGCGCAGTGATA
>NC_057710.1:128292951-128377095 GCF_004010195.1 Chiloscyllium plagiosum
ACAGCTGAAACTGACAATGTCAATCGAAGTGAACAGACCACTATAAACACCGGAGGAAACATCAAAGAAGCGCTTCGCAGGAGGCTCCCAAGCACTGATGATGTCGCCTAGCCAGGGGACGAAACGTTTGCAACAAAAACTTCCAGCTCGGCGAACAAAACCACAACAACGAGCACCCGAGCTACAAATCTTCGCACAAACTTTGAACACTTACCCAAATATGGTTTGTGTACTTTTACAATCTAATAGAACCGATAATTGGTGAGAACCAATTATTGGTGAGAACCTAACATATTCAATACTTCTCACACAAGGTACAGTCCCAAAATCACCAAGAGTTGACGGAAATCAAAGGGTAATTTTTATTTTTCCACTTGTGCTGTCTTTGCACCTGTCTGAAAACATGCTATGCCAAAACTTGGGGACAAACATTTCAAACAACCATTGCTGGGGTGTGTGCTTCCTTTTAATAATGGATAGTATACCTTTTATTGCATTCGATGTGACAGGCTGGTTGACACTGGATTGGTATAAACAATGGAAAATGTTACATTAAGCAGCATGAGCTAGTCTTCCAAAGTGGCTTAATGTACATTATGCACGCAAAGTCAAGAAAACTTTACAATGCTGCTATATCTGACCTAAGGCCACTGCTAACATGGGATTCCTGAAATTGCAAAATGAGCTATTTCGCAGCACTAATATTTTTCACATTTACAATTAGAAAATCATTAAAATACAAAGCTGGAATCAGTCCTGGATATTGGCAATTTTCAGACATGAGATTAAACTTCTTTCAAGCATCATAGAATATTGATACCATGCCCATATGTGGCTCTGGATTTCAGACTGAGCCAGAGGATTGAATCAACTGCTTCCCCTGGTTTTAAGGAAAAGAATCGCAGGCTTCTATCTCACAAACATTATAAAAGGAGCTTTGTCACATATTGCCTCGTGACCTCAAAATGTCAGTGTTTGCATAACACTGATTTATAGCATTAAGTCTTTTTCACTTGGAGTCTTCAAAGCTGATAAAGTAAGGAAACAGCAGTTGTTCAGATTAGGCCTGTGGTCTGTAACACATCAGCAAAATTGTAATGATTGAAAGAGAAGGAGCAGCGGAACACAAACAGCACAACGAGGTCAAAGACTTTAAAATAGGATGAAAATGATTGGGAGAGAAACAACAGATTGAAATTGTCACGATGAGGTTACTACAACTTTTTGTTGTGTGCAATCCCCTAACTTCCCCTTTCACTTGTATGGTTCATGTTTCTGGTACTCTATGGGGGGACCAGTGCCATTGGGAAGAAGGAGACAAAGATCAAGAAAAAAAGTGGGAAGGATGACCCCCATTATTATTGCTGCAGTTATAATCAGTATGACCACAACATAAGATCATGAAATTCCAAAAGCAAGGAAATTTAGGTTTTTTATTTGGTCATCATGCAACTGCTGGAAACCAAATCTGTGAATTCTCTGATTGTAGCAAAATGACCCCAGCCACAAATCATAAATGACTTTTACTGTATCTGTGGTCAAAGAGCATCTTCATTTCTGATCCTTAGCACTGTTTGACCTGGTTGCCCATATTATTCTCTGGAATATCTTTCTTTCATTGTTCAGTGTCATGGGCTTGACAAGTGCGTGATCTTACTTTACAGTATCTAACTGCAACCAAATTAGCTCACACAATAATACTCATCCCGGGTGACTCAGTTAGATTCAAGCAGGTCTTTTCTTGAACGTAATCTTTGCAATTGTCATGCTCAGTGATAGGATGTCTATTCATAACTTCAAAAAATGAATGTTCTTCTATGGAAGCTTTCAGAGCATTTTTTTTAAACAAATGCTAGCAAGATGCCAGTTAAGAGTCAGGTGATCTTGGAGCATTCAAAAAAAATTGTCTCAAGTTTCTGGAAAGTTCCTAATTGAAACAGACTGAGTAGTGGCCTCTCCACTGAATAGACATACCCACTTAAAATCCCTTGGTGGAAATCATAGCTGCCCTTGATCATGGTTTATGCCAAAGTGACAGTGTAGCTCAAAGACTGGTGTGGGGGAACTGGGTTTTGATTCATGAGGCACTGGCATCAGTCCTGAGGTAGGTGGGATCTGTACCAATGATACAGTGTACACCTGAACCTTGCTGGGCTCAAGGTTTTAGTGAACCACGGAACTAGGGAAATAGAGAGGGCTTGAAACTAAGTAGTGGGACAAGGCACCAAATTTAAAATGCATAAGAAACCAAAGGTTAGAGACAAGGCAAGAGAGAAAGGTATTAATTTGGGAAATGATAAACAGACCACAGCAATAAGCGATAGAGGCCATGGCCTGAGATCCACCAGAAATTGTCATCTTCGGCAGTTTCTTGGAAGGTTTCTTTGTGAGCCCTAATGAGTTTTCTCGGGTTGTTCTCTGCAGCTCACCTTCTTAGTGTGTACTACACCTCTATGGCACTGCGCTTGCACTAACTTGCACTCACCAATGCTGGAAATGATAGCCATCACCAGGATCTCTGGGGATTCCTGGCAGTGGTGCCAATCATGAAGTCCAGTTGAGCACCAGGTCAAGTGAAATTGCCAGCCAAGAGCTGCCCTTCATAGTGCAGTTGGTGAAAGGGGAATGAAAACAAAATGTTTCTGTGGACACGTCGATGTCCTCACTGATATTTCATTGCAAATACAAGCAAACATATATAAATGTATTGTTATGTCACGTCATCACCTGTCTGATCGATAGACAGTGGAACTGCAGCTGGAAGATGCAAGCTACAGAGGTTACCATCCTGGTGTCCTTCTATCTTAGAATCCTTAGAATCTAAGGGAATGCTACTCTTGCCCTAATGCCTAATGTACTGTTACACCTCATTGGGGCAGCACACTGGAAATCAAAGTGCTATTCTGGAGTCATTATAAAAGACCATTAATATAATGGTCGGCATGAATGAGTTGGACTGAAGGGTTTGATTCTGTGCTGTACATCTCGATGACACAATGACTGTTAAACATTTTACACAGAATTCTCTAAATTACATGACTTTGAGATCCAGGGTGACAGAAACTACAGACAAGGTCTAGGACATAATCTCAAATTGGAGGGTCACATAGTTCAGACAGAGATGAGGAGCAATTTCTTCTCTCAGACAGTAGTGAATCTGTGGAACTCATTGCCTCAGAGGGCTGTTGAGGCTTGGTCATTAGATATATTGAAGGCTGAGATAGATTGATTTTTAATCAGTAAGGGGCAGCACGGTGGCTCAGCAGTTAGTACTTCTCACAGCACCAGGGACCTGGGTTCGACTCCAGTCTCGGGAACTTGCACATTCTCCCTGTGTCTGTGTGGGTTACCTCTGGATGCTTTGGTTTCCTCCCGCAATTCATGCTAAATTGCCCATAGTGTCTAGGGAAGTGTAGACTTGGTGGATTGGTCAGAGGAAATGCAGGGTTATAGGGATAGGGCAAGTGGGTGGGCCTAGGCAGGATGCTCTTTGGAGGGTTGGTGTGGATTCAATTGGCTGAATAACCTTCTTCCACACTGTAGGGATTCAAGGGTTATGGGGCAAAGGCAAGAAAGTGGAGTTGAGTATTATCAGATCAGCCATAATCTCACTGAATGGTGGAGCAGACTCAATTAGCCAAATGGTTTATTTCTTCCACCTCCTGGTCTTACGGTGTTCTTAAGAAGGAGTAATCATAATAGAGTTGAATTTTAGATTCATTTTGAGGGAGAGAGGAGTGAGTCCAAGTCCAGTATTACAAGTTAAGTATGGGCAATTATGAGGCCATGAAAACAGAGCTAGATAAAATAATCTGGCAAATTTGTTTGGGTTTTTGCTCAGTTGAGGTACAGTGGTGGGTATTTAAGGGAATATTTCAGAATACATAAAGTAGATGCATCCCAGTAAGAATGAAAATTCCAAGGTAGATACCCAACATCTGTAGACATTTGAAAAGTTAAAACCAGGTTAAAACATAAAGAAAAAGCATAAAATTGTGCAAATTCAAGTGGCAGGTCAGAAGATTGGACAGAATGTAAAAATGTCAAAGAATGATTAAAAGATCATCATAGTGTTTTAAAAGAAGTAGCAATTGAGATAATTGATGCGGTGCTTCTATGACCCCAAAACTCCTTAAACTTCCAATTTTCAACAACACAATGATTTGGTAGCTAGACCTCCTCCCTGAATCAGAAAGGGTTTTTCCTTTGTTTACAAAAATCCAGGTTCAAATGATTAGCACAATGCCATTTTCTCCTGAAACCCACATTGCTACCATGTGTTCCTCAACACACATCCGCTCCAACTAAACACGGATGGCACAAGTTACAATATTTAATCACAAACTGAACTGTTCAACTGCAATGCTATAAAGTCTTGGGAGATGTTCCGCTTGCATTAAAATTATATTCATTTCTTAAATGACACCAAATGTATGACATTCTGAATTCTTAAGGGAATTCTGGAAGAATTTTACTTTCTTCGTGGGGAGTCTTTCCATTCAACACAGAATAAGACACCTAAGGAAAAAAAAAGAACAGAAGTGGGCTGTTCAGCCCCTCCAACCTGCCCCACCGTTCTATAACATAATGGCTGCTCTGTTCCAGACCTCACCTCCTCCTTCATATAAACACAGCATTTCCATCAACCTCCTGATATTTCAAAAATCTGTCTACCCCCTCTTTAAAATACTAGCCTCCACGGCTCTCTGAGCTATAGAATTCCAGATATTCACTAGCCTCTGGGTGAAGACATTTCTTGGCAAGTACTTTTTTTTTAAGAAAGCTCACATTTACAGTTCGATTTTTATGATGAGCAGATATCTTAAAGCGCTCCACACGCGTTGAAGAGCATTCACCACAGAAAGATGAGTGAATGGTGCTGCAGCTGCAGGGAAGCTGAATAGAAAGAAACAAGCTCATGAGACTTCTCAGCCGCCTGATAAAGTGCTCAGACACGGGGGTAACATGACTTCTCTCATCTGCAGAGCTGTGTGGCAAGGGGCAGTGCTTCATTAAGATAGCTGGCAAGGAGTCATGCCTCCTCCCAGAACAACACAGGCAGGCCAAGCAGCCCTTCGCCAAGTAGATCTCAGGCTCCTTCCAGCCTGGAAGGGGAATAACAGCAACAACAGATCTATTTTCATCACTTCCCCACAGACAGCCAGGAGCTACAATACAGAGCTTTTGAATTTACACATCCCTGGTTACACCCAAATCTAAGGAATTACCGACTGCATCTATTTTGCACAGTGGATTTCTTCACATGAACGCAGGGTTTGGGTGAGACAAAAGGAATCTGATTCAATGAATCTACCTCTCATATGTGATTGCCGAAAACACCATAGACAGGATTGTGATCACTTTCTTCAGAGCTGCTGCTTTTATCTTGCATCAATCCTCCATCACCCTTTTCAGCAGCACAAGGCTGGCTGCATCGACTCTCGGAATCACAGAATTGTTACAGAGCAGGAGGAGGCCATTTGGCCCTTTATGCCTGTGCTGGCTCTACAATTGACTCATTGCCCCTTACAACCTCACACTTGGGCTTAACTATGCCACAGCCCAAGCAGTGCACTGAACTTTCCAAACAACCATTCTGAACCTGAAACAGCTCTGGTGGCTTCCTCTAACAAAACCACAAAAAGTGTCCCAGGTGATCGTGGCTTGTTGTCGGGGGTGGAGCTCTGTATTGCATCAGCAACAATCTGTGAAACCATCATTGGAGAAGAGCATTCGGAAAGTTGAGGGAGAAAGGATAGTGAAGAAATGGGAGGGTTCCCGTATCTGTAGTGAGAGCTCTGGAGGAAGTTCATTAAAGAGCGTTACATTTGAGCAATTCCAGTTCATCTTCACTAACAGGAAGAGTGTTTTTTAATTATAAATTTAGGAGATTTATTGCTGAACTTTATTGCCCATTCCTAACTTCCCTTGAGAAGGGGATGGTGAGTTACCTTCGTGACTCACTGCACTCCATTTAGTCTTAATACATCCAAAATGCTGGTAGGGAGGAACATCATGATTTTGATCTGGCCATGCTGCAAGAAAAGTAATATATTTCCAAGTCAGGATGATGAGTGATTTGGAGGGGAATGTTCTGGTGGTGTTCCCACGTATCTGCTGCCCTTGCCCTTTTAGATTGTAGGGATTGTAGGTTTGAACAGTGCTATTTAAGGAGCCTTGGTTGATTTCTGCATCACATTCAGAGCAGAATTTTGGCGCTTGGCAACACAGTGGCTGGTGAGCTGGGCAGAACTCGAGTGGTCAGTGGCATCATTGAGGTCCGGAGCAGTCAGTGGCGCGGCAGCTGGTGAACCTGGGCAGGATTTGGAGAGAGGTCGAGCCCAGTGCAGAGGAGAGATCAAGTCCGCGTGAGGAAAGACCAGTGTGGAGTGTCTGCAGGCCAATAGCTAAAGAAGGACTGCAATGTTGAATTTTTATCTTTATTTCTTTATTTTTCTACTTTGTACCTCGGCTTTTGTATCTAGGTACCTTTGCACTTAAGATGATGTTTAGAATGGTAACATGTCCACTGTACTCCTGAATCCTTGTACTTGAATTCACGTGACAATAAAACTTAATTCTAATCCTCTCTAGTTCAGTTACTGCACTTAGCTCCCACCAAACCTCATGACCTACCATTTTCGCTGGAGCCCATAACGTCCAGCTCCCACCCACTCCCAGCCACCCAATCTCCCCACACAGCTAACCCTGCCTGGCTTCTGTGTTGCTGATACAGACCATCTCACTACCTCCCTCCACCTGTATCTGCACTAACAGCCAAGACACTCACATCCTCAACACCCAGAACTCTGTGGGGGAATGTGATTTGTTGCTCCTGGAGAAAGGCTGCAGTGTGCCTCTCACCTGATTCTCCCAAATTTCTCAACATAGCCGACATTGTTCAAGGCCTTCCAAGATTTTAGCCATCCCTTTTAATTTTCATCCTCTAACTTGCTGTACACATTGCATATAACTCAGAATTAAGTTTCAAATCTCCACTTGACCTTCAATGTATTTGATCATTATTTGTCTTACGACATGAATTATGTCAGCTCATTCAGCCTCTAGGAAGGATACTTAATGCAATATAAAATAAGGGCAAGTGCAAATGGTCAGGCCTGACTTTAATGCTGTCTGCCCGATGGAAACAAGGTCAAGCATGTGGTTAAAATGGCAGCTGAGTACATCTTGCTACATTTCCAATATGTTCATGCTCACTGTCCTTTTAATCTGTTAACTTCAGACATAGAGAAGGTGACCATTATTAAAGTTTAAATATTGAAGTCTGGTCGTATCATTTAGACAAGGTATTATCGTATACAACAACATGGTAGATATCGTAGAATCTGTACAATGTGGAAGCAGGCCATTCGGTCCATCAAGTCCACACTGCTCCTCCGAAGAGCATCCCAACCAGACCAATTCTCCTACCCTATCCCTCTGCATTTCCCATGGCTAATCCACCGAGCCTGCAAATCTCTGGACAATGTGAGCAATTTAGCATGGCCAATTCACCTAACCTGCACATCTTTGGACTGTGGGAGGAAACCCAAACAGACACGGGGTGAATGTGCAAACTCCACACAGTTGTCTGAAGGTGGAATCAAACCCAGATCCCTTGTGCTATGAGGCAGCTGTGCTAACCACTGAGCCACTGTGCCACCCCATGCCCTGTATGCCCTGTGACAAAGCTGCCAATGGAAGCTAACTCCAAGCTGGGTTGCTGAAAGCTGGTCAGGTAAATATAACTTTAAAGTTTCTTTCTGAGTTACCAATTACTTCACTGGCTCCTACTGGTAAATCCTTAGTCTTATAAATCTCACCTTCCTTCCTCTTTCCCAAATACAATTTCTTCCTGATCACATGCCACATCCTTTCCTCAATCTCCCTTATGCTGAACTCTGTTATCTGAATCATTAACATTAACCTACTCCTAACCCAAAAGTCAATAGTTATAGTCTGTGATTTGCCTCTTGTAATAACCCTTGTGTATGCAATGCTGGCCCTGAGTTATATTAGGAGCTAATGCTACTTGATAAATGAGCAATAAAGATTCTAGCAAAAAAAGTACTGCGGATGCTGGAAATCAGAAACAAAATCTTAAACTGCTGGAAAAATTCAGCAGATCAGGCAGCATCTGTGGAGAGAAAACAGAGTTAATGTTTCGGGTCAAGTGACCCTTCCTCAGAACTAGAGTGGTTAGCACTGCTGCCTCACAGCGCCAGAGACCCAGGTTCAATACCCGCCTCAGGCGACTCTCTATGTGGAGTTTGCACATTCTCCCCGTGTCTGCGCGGGTTTCCTCCGGGTGCTCCGGTTTCCTCCCACAATCCAAAAGTGTGCAGGTTAGGTGAATTGGCTAGGCTAAATTGCCCGTAATGTTAGGTGAAGGGGTAAATGTAGGGGAATGGGTCTGAGTAGGTTACGCTTCAGCTGGTCAGTGTGGACTTGTTGGGCTGAACGGCCTGTTTCCATGCTGTTAGTAATTTAAAAAAAACGTGTCATTGGACCTGAAACATTGACTCCTCCTTCTCCACACATGCTGCAAGATCTGCTGAGTTCTTCAGCAATTTAAGATTTTGTTAATGATTTTAGCACCATGGCTTGCAATCAGAGTAGACAAGTTTAATAATACAATCTGTCAAAGTATTTCAATGTTTTTTTATGTCACTGCACTGAGAAAGCAATATGAAGATATAATTGTTGTAGCGTGTTCTACCTGCAACCACAATATACACCCAGTATAAGGATAATTTCTGTTTGGAAGGTGGATGGTTAATTAACTGAACAGTCAATTTATACTATTCAATTGTTGTTTAAAATGCTCCAAATGGCCAATTGTTGTATTAAGTAGTTTTATATATTAATTATATAGATTAATGGTACAGAACAGAAGTTCTTAAGTAGGCAACTATTCACATGTAAATTTTCTTCCAAATATTTTGGGAAGGAATACAAGTATAATTTGGATTTGCCCACTTTCCAGTGATACATTAAGAGGTAATTTGATCACTGTTGTTGCATTAATTGTAAACTCTGCCTGCAAGAAAAACCAGTATACCACAATTGAAAACAGGATAAAAATCTATATCATTAAAATAACTATACTTTAAATAAGGCACTACTACATTTGATTGTAGGAACTTTAAATTTGAATATTAACTACAATGCAGAGACCGTAACATTTGCATACGGAAAGGTATACATGCAAACACCATTAGGATTCTAACTTAGCCGAATAAAACAACTTATCAACAACATGTTAGCGTTCATATTATTGCAAGAAAGAATTAATCACAAATTATGCAAATATGCATTTTTTAAAAATCTTCAACTCCCTCTGCAGATGAGGAGTGATGAGAATCGAGCTATATGTCTCACCAGGTGGGAACCATCCCCCTATTTGACAGTGAGGATCTGTGATAGTTCACCAGCTGTTGGGCAGGTTGTGCTTCCACTTATAGGGTTTTGCCTTCTGTGCCCTTCCTTTCAATGGCTTGCCTTCTCCAACTGGTAAATGTTGCTAATTGCTTCTAATCAAAGGTCACCGCTCAGAGCTGCCTTTAAAAAACTAAGAATGAATTACAACCTTGGGAGGTACTGGCATTGTAAATAAGCCTTGAAATAACATACGTTTTTTCTTAATTTTAAATAAACTGTTTGTAGTTGATTGTGTTTTTCTGTATGGTAGTAGTTACTGCCCAGTGGTTGGACTGCCTTATATCAAAATGGTTAACATACGGTAAGCATTAGATATTTAATCTTGGAGAAACATCTGTGCAATGAAGGGGAGAAGGAGGAAAGGCGAAGGAAGAGTCCCGTTCTCAATCAGAAGCTTTTGCATGACATTTAATATGATTAAATATGACTGAGTATAAACACCAGCAGAATTAATATAATTTTCTCTCTATAATGTCAGAGTCATAGAATGTGTACGGCAGAAACAGATCCTTCAGTTTAACCTGCCTGTGCCAAGCAGATATCCTCAACTGACCTATTCCCATTTGCCAGCATTTGGTCCATATCTCTCTAAACCCTTTCTATAAGTGTAACCATCCAGATTCCTTTGCAATTGCACCAGCCTTCATCACTTGGTTTTGCAGCTTGTTCCATACATGCATTAACCTCTGTGTGAAAAGATGGCCTTTCAGGTCCGTTTTAAATCTTTCTGCTCTCACCTAAAGCCTGTTTCCTCTAGTTTTGGACACTCTACCCTGGAAAAAGACTTGGTTATTCACCCTATCCATGCCCCTCATGATTTTATATACCTCCATAAGGTCACCCCTCAGCCTCTGACACACCAGGGAAAAAAGCCCAGCCCATTCAGCCTCTCCCCATTGCTCAAACTCTCCATACTGGTATTATAAATGGCTGAACTGCTCCTGCACTCTCTATAGCATCTGAACCAGCCAGACTTTATCCTCCTATGAAGATAAATGCGAGGTGCTGCATTTTGGGAAAGCAAATCTTAGCAGGACTTATACACTTAATGGTAAGGTCCTAGGGAGTGTTGCTGATTTGAGATATAGGGAGAGGCTGAACAGGTTGGGGCTGTTTTCACTGGAGCGTCAGAGGGGTGACCTTATAGAGGTTTACAAAATTATGAGGTGCATGGATAGGGTAAATAGGCAAAGTCTTTTCCCTGGGGTCGGGGAGTCCAGAACTAGATGGCATAGGTTTAGGGTGAGAGGGGAAAGATATAAAAGAGACCTAAGGGGCAACTTTATCACACAGAGGGTGGTACGTGTATGGAATGAGCTGCCCAGAGGAAGTGGTGGAGCCTGGTAAAATTGCAACATTTAAGAGGCATTCGAATGGATATATGAATAGGAAGGGTTTTGAAGGATATGGGCTGGGTGCTGGCAGGTGGGACTAGATTGCACTGAGATATCTGGTTGGCATGGACGGGTTGGACCGAAGGATCTGTTTCCATGCTGTAAATCTCTATGACTCTATGACTGGCTGCATTCTGATATTTTTTGTCCCTACTTCGACTCACACAGTCAGCGAGCAGTAGAATTGTCACACCTTTAGCTAAAGTTTCTCAATTCACGCAATGTTCTGTGGATTGTGATTTTCGTGTGTTCAATGACTGCACAGCCTTCAAGGTTATACAGTCCCTGAATAATTAATAAACATGATTTTAATGAGCTAGCTTTTGTGATATTCAGACAGCATGTACAAGCTTTGGAAGATTTTAGACCATTCGGTACTTGACTGTTTCAAATTTAAATTCATGTGAATCTTCTCCAAGAACTGATTTTGAGGAGTGAGCCTTACTAAACAGAGAGCTATCCTGGATAAATTCCTCAATAATGAATTTCTATGAGGAGCACTATTCAAAATATTTATGCAGCAGTCCAATAAAAGAATTATTGTTACAGACTTTGCTGTAAATTAATTAAAGGCAAACCCTCTTTAATAGGAGTTCCACGGGATTGATGGAGATACTTCTCATCACAAGCAAGTAATAGAAGATCAAAAACAGACCATTTATTACAGCAAAATTCCTCTCAGATCGTCCTTTCCTCATTAAAAAAAAGTTGTGTGCTCTGCCATCTAAGCTCCATGCTCTGAAAATCATCTTAAACAATCTATCGTTATGCACTTAGTTTTATTTGGAAGGTTTCTCGATAGGCAAATGTAAATATGCAGTGGAGCTTTGTATTTAACTTTGTGAAGCACTGAAAGAGCCTGCATTGCTCAGAGTCCTGTAAGATTACACCCTGCGTACTTTGATTGTCTCCTGAAATTTAAAACTTTTCACTGAGCACCCCTATCAACTGCAATTTGCTCTCAGGGAAATATCCAAACTAGTTAGATATATTATAAGTTGACCCTTAAAGATTGAGTGAGGATAGCTGCTCATCATATACGTAAATGAAAAGTGTTCACTGCACTAATCCTGATGTCCAAATATGTACAATTTTGTCCTTATCTTTCATTTGAAGAGGGCTTGAGATGAACAAAGTGAGTTCTCAACTTCAACATTCCATCCCCAAAATTAGTTTCCGTTTATCTTATGAAATACCCTCACTAATACAAGAAATTATTTTAGCTCATTCAGATATCATTATGAAAGCAATACCATCCAGTATAGTAGGAGCTGTTAAAATGCTGATACGTTCTTCCTCCATTCTGAGAATTTCTACCATTAAAAAGAATTGCCCTCCAAACAGTAATTAACAAGGTTTTACCGCTAACCCAGTTCTCTTATTCAAAGTTTAGAATTAAAGTTTTGGAAAGTGGAATAACATCAGGAATGGACTTTTCCCCTCCTTGCTGTAGTCAGAGTAATGACGTGTAAATTGACTAAATAGGGAGACAGTGGAATAAAATCAGATTTTTAATGTGAAGGAAAGCTCGCATAATTTCCCATTAAACCTTCGAGTGGCAACCAGCTTATTTCCATCCATTCGTGCATCATTAACACTCAAACCTGTTCTAATCACATCACACTTTCTGAATGTAGGCAAGTTAGGGAGTTGATGTTTTCTGAGGATGAAGATGAGGGTAATGCCCAGGTCATTTACTGAGCGGTCCAAAAAAAGATGACAGACCAGTGTATTGCAGAGTCTGAGAAGCCACATACAACCTTATGACCAACTTTTTCTAGAATTAATGACCTGTTTAATTGTTTGTGTTTAAACTGACAAACTGCCCCTGCTTAGAGCAAAAGACATAGATATGTCTGTGTGGAGTTTGCACATTCTCCCCGGGTGCTCCGGTTTCCTCCCACAGTCCAAAGATGTGCAGGTTAGGTGAACTGGCCATGCTAAATTGCCCATAGTGTTCGGTACATTAGTCAGAGGGAAATGGGTCTGGGTGGATTACTCATCGGAGTGTCGGTGTGGACTTGTTGGGCCAAAGGGCCTGTTTCCACACTTTAGGGAATCTAATCTAATCTACACTTGCTATTTTTTGCAGTCTTTGACCTCTTGTAGTGCTGAAAAAATACCTCACCATCTATGTGATTGTCCACTCAGAAGTATCTACACATAACCTAATTACCATTAAGGGGAAAATAGTGGTGAGACAGTGTACTATCATTTTGTGGTGTTAACATTATGTAGCTCTTAAGGTATTTGTCAGGATCTAACATGGAAATGGTGTATAATGAAGTCCCTTGTTATAGCCATCAGTTTGACAGAATCCTAAGGAATCACCTTTTGCTCCTCCCATCCTGGAAAACCGCCAATGTTTCAGAATGCAGGGAGAATATAAACTTTCCTTGACATGATTGAGCATCCTCTATGACAGTGTTAAACCTATAAGCCACAAAGCCTTGTGCAGCTTTTCTTGACAGATCACTGCATTAGGAAGGACAGTGGATACGTGAGCACCAATCAGCCTTGAATATCATTATACTCTCTGAAGAACTTGACACAGAGAATGAGCCGTTCCCTGCAGAGGTTTGTGAAATCATCAGTGGTTCCTTATACTCACTCACAAGTGTGGAATGATGTGTGCAGGACAGACCCTAGCACTGTCCCTGTGCACTGCTTGTAGCCTCAGTGTTGTTTACATTAACATGCAACACCTTGGCTGAAGTCATCAATATCATTGTTTTAGGATCCCTGATGTCTGAGGCTATCTGCTGTTCAGGAGTCAGTAGCTTGTGAGAGGTGAGCTATGCTTGGCCTTGATGCTGCTTATCTCTTATATAGGTGACTTCATTCGGTCTGACAATGTAACATGGTAACAATGCAAGTGAAAAGGTATTAATAAAAGTGATAGATGCTGCATCACTATAAACAGTTCATGTGTCCTCAATATGTTCCCTTCTTTCACTCTCTTCAACCAAATTGCAGGATTGACCTCAGCAGCTGAGATGGAGGGGGTGTACTTTGTGAATGGCCTTAGATAATTTGGAAGACTTCGCCTGTTGTATTGTGCTGCCTTTGGGGCCACACAGACTAGGCTGGGTGAGAGTCTGCTCCCCCCAGTGCAGACACATATTCTTCAGCCTGTTTTGCTGCAATCTTTAGGATCACAGACAAGGTGGAGATGGAGTGCAGCTTCTTGACTGTCCTGGGAAGAAACTTCAAGGAGTGCCTTGACTGTGTTGGTGCTTTTTACTGTGGGTGCTCTGAGAGGACGGTGACCTGCAGTGACACCTCGGTCCCATGTCCCAGCTCGCCTTGCCATCGATACTAATCACCAATGGTTAAAGCAATGGAGTGCGGATTTACACGCATATTATAGAATCCCAACAGTGTGGAAGCAGGTGGTTTTGCCCATCATGTCCACACCAACCCTCCAGACGGCATCCCACCCAAACCGTTTATCCCTATAACCCTGCATTTCTATATCCCTGGACACTATGGGCAATTTACCATGAACAATCCATCCAACCTACACATCTTTGAACTGTGGGAGGAAACCGGAGAACCTGGAGCAAACCCATGCAGACACAGGGAGAATGTGCAAACTCCACATGGATTGTTGCCCGAGAGTGGAATCAAACCCAGGTCCCTGGCGCTGTGAGGAAGCAGTTCTAACCGCTGAGCCACCGTACTGCTCAGCAGACACAGTCCTGGACCCGGATCTCCAAGGTAGTTGCCAATCTTTCCATGGAGGCAGCCAGAAACCAGCGCAATACTGAGAACGTTGATGCAATCCTGCGCCCTTCACTCCATCTTACTGAATGTCTCTTGCAAAGCTGCTTGATGTTGCTGTGAGTGTTCCTGCAGCTTGATCAAATGAATAATGGTCAACAATAGGGGCCTGTCTCATGCCTGGGGAGGGGCAGGTTGTTGATCTTCAGCAGCTTCACAAGACCCGCAGTCCTCAGGGGATTCTTTCTCCATAGGCTGTAGAAACATCAGTGACATGCTTACAAGATTGTGCCCCTGAGTCTAATCTAGAAGGTGAAAGCCTTGCCCCATCCATCCTTTGCTGTTTGAATGGCTTCCTGTTTGGAGGTGGGGCTAGAGCTGAGGTGCTGGCCTCTGGAAGTTTCCTGGGTACCATTAGTGCTTGCATCAGAGGGGATACTTGGTAAGGATTGATAACAACTTGTGCCAAAGAGGAATGAGTTTCTGCTGGTGGCAATGGAGAACACCACAGCACAATGAAGCTTATTGATGGCTTCCAATTGCAATCTCCCCATCAGCATGAGTTGTCCTGCTCTTCTCCAGCCAACATAACTATATTCTCCAAGTGCAGAGTCGGGAGTCTCAATTGTTTCATCAGCCCCACTGGATTCGTAACTGTACTTATTGCTGTGAAGCTTTCTCACCAGAATCCAGCAAAACACTAGTGTTACTTTGCGAGTCAATACTGATCTTGGAGTCCACATCCATAGATCCCTCAAAGTTGCCATGCAAGTTGATCGGGTTGTTAAGAAGGCATATGGCATGTTGGTGTTGAGTTTTAGAGCTGCAAGGTTACAAGAGAAATTGAGGTTTCAGAGGTTTCAGTCAAGAAAAAGAAGAAAACATATGTCAGGTAATGACAGCAGAGATTGAGTGAATCCTTAGAAGATTATAAAGGCAGTAGGAGGGAGTGGGGATGTGGGGAGGGAGAGGATGGAGGTGTGGGGACTGTAGTCATCGAGTCAAAGAGTCCTACAGCATGGAGACAGGCCCTTTGGTCCAAACTGGCCCATACTGACCAAAATGTCCATCAACGCTAACCCCATTTCCCTGCACTTGACCCATATCCTTATAATCCTTTCCTATCCATGTATTTGTCCAAATGCCTATTAAATGTTGTTAATGTACCCACCTCAACTACTTTGCTGTCAGCTCATTCCACATGCGTACCACCCTCTGAGTCAAGAAGTTGCCCCTCAGATTTCCTTTCATTCTTTCCCTTTTATCCTTAAACTGATGCCCTCTAGTCCTTGAT
The DNA here is from genome assembly GCF_004010195.1 of Chiloscyllium plagiosum. Taxonomy (NCBI): domain Eukaryota; kingdom Metazoa; phylum Chordata; class Chondrichthyes; order Orectolobiformes; family Hemiscylliidae; genus Chiloscyllium; species Chiloscyllium plagiosum. The sequence goes on from NC_057710.1 coordinate 128,308,804, forward strand.
TCCCCAACCCTAGGAAAAAAAAGAGTGCATTCACCCTATCCATACCTCTCATAATCTTATACACTTCTATAAGATTCCTCTCGGTCTCCTACACTCTAAAGAAAAAAGTCCTAGCTTGTCCAACCTTTCCCAATAACTCATACTGTCAAGTTGTGGCAACATCCTTGTAAATTTCTTCTGCAAGCTTTCCAGTTTAATAACATCCTTCCTATAGCAAAGTGACCAAAACTGAACACAATAATCCAAGTGCCGCCTCACCAACATCCTATACAACTGTAGCCTAACGTTCCAACTTCTATACTCAATGCCCTGACTGATGAAGGCCAGTGTGCCAAAAGCCTTCTTCACTGCCCAGTCCATCTGTGACTCCACTTTCAGAGAGCTGTGCACCTGAACTCCAAGATCCCTCTGTTCTACTAAACTCCTTCAGGCCCTACCATTCACCAGGAAATTCTTACCTTGGTTTGACTTTCCAAAATGCAATGCCTCACATTTATCTATATTAAACTCCAATTACATTTCTTGGCCCACTTGCCCAGATGATCAATGTCCTGCTGCAATTTCTGATAACCTTCCTCACTGTCCACAATACTGCTTATTTTAGTGTCATCTGCAAACTTACTAATCATGCCAAGTACAATCTCATCCAAATCATTGCTATAGTTAACAAACAGCAATGGTCCCAGCACTGACCCCTGAGCCACTCCACTAGTCATAGGCTTCCAGTCCAACAAGCATCCTTCCACTATTACCCTCTGCTTTCTACCATTGAGCCAATTGTGTATCCAATTTGCCAGCTGTCCCTGGATTCCATGCAATCCAACCTTCCAGAGCAGCGTACCATATGGAACCTTATCAAAGGCCTTACTGAAATCCACATACAATATGTCTACTGCCCTGTCCTCATCAACCTTCCTGGTGACTTCATTGAAGAACTCTAACAAATTTATGAGGCATAATCTCCCACTCACAAAGCGATGCTGACTATTCCTAATCAAAAACTGTTTTTCCAAATGTATATATTTCTTATTTCAGAATCTTCTCAAGTAACTTATCCACCACAGATGTTAGGCTTACTGGTCTATAGTTCCCAGGTTTCTCTTTACAGCCCTTCTTGAATAAGGGGACAGCATTCGCTATCCTTCAGTCTTCTGGGACCTCACCTGTGGCTAATGATGCAAAAATATCAGCTAGGGCCCCCACAATTTCTTTTCTAGCCTCTTGCAGTGTTCTTGGATATATCTGATCAGGACCAGGAGATTTATCCATCTTCATACATTCTCATATGTCCAATACCTCCTCTCTTGTGATATGGACTGTCCCCAAGATATGACCACTAACTTCCCCAAGTTCCCAAATTTTCTCCACGGAAAACAGAGAGGAGAAATATTCATTGAGGTGCTTGTGTATCTCTTGCGGTTCTACACATACATTTCCACTTTGGTCATTGAGGGGTCCTATTCTGGTAGTGTTCTGGTAACCTCACCTCCTGATTTAATTATATCCATCAGCACATTAGCATTCAATAGGCCCAGCAGAAAAAAACTGGTACAGCTTAACCCCAGTCATAAAATAACACTTCAAGAAATATTATGCCTAGCCAATTTCATAGGAAGATATTAGGGTTAGGGTTTAAGTCAGGTTTCCAGCAAGAAAATTCACCTTCAAATTCCAGTGGGACACCACTTATAATAAATGATATTATTAGTATATAATCAATGAAACATCTGATATGCTATCCCAGATATGTTCTGTTGGATAAGCTGGCATGAATGTAACTTTGGGTTAATATTTAGCTCTCGAAGCTTGGATTCTCTGAATCCCAAGCTGGCATGAATTTTAAGGTTAGGCTATACAAGTTAAAACATTTTGATTATGTGATAAATTTCTCCTTGGCACAGGAAGATCTGCATAAGCACAGGAAAATTTAGATTCGGGAAAAATACCAAAACTCCAATCATGCCTTCCTGTGTGGTGCAAAACACTAATTTGTGTACATATTGGGCAGTGCTTGGGGTGGAACCATGTTACAACAAGGGCTAATCTCTTTCTCAGAGAACAGAATTCCACCAGTGGAGTGTATAACCGACTGTACCTGAGTGAAAGGTCAGCCTTATCCGATAAAAATGAGGGAATCATTTGAACCATGCCCAGTTTATTTTTAATCTCCCCTCCATCCCACCCCACCCAAGGCTCCCAGCCTCATTCCTGATGAAGGGCTTTTGCCAGAAACATCCATTTTCATGCTCCATGGATGCTGCCTGACCTGCTGGGCTTTTCCTGCACCACTCTGATCTCCAGCATCTGCAGTCCTCACTTTTGCCCTATTATTTATAGCCCAGTAACACAAGTGGGAGGACCTCAAATTAAGGATAAAGGACATACATTTATTTGGTTTCTTTCCCAATCACATAATGTTAAAGAAAAAGTTTTTAAAAAATATAATCCCAGCTGTAGTGCAAGAAACACAGCAACCAATTTAAACAAAGCAAGTTCTCACAAACTGTAATCTGCTCATGATCTGATAACCTTTTTTGTGATGTTGTATGAGGAATAAATATTGTCTCAAGCACCAGGGATAACTTCTTAACTGTGCTTAGAAGTGATGCTGTGGAATTTCTTATGTCCATGTTAAGGGGCGAGCAGAGCCTTAGTTTAAATTTTCATTGGAAAGACAGCACCTTCTGACTGTACAGAAATCCCCCAGTCATGCAATGAAGTGGTGATTGCACTATGTTCTCCACCATGCGTTACTCCTCAGACACTGGAACAGTCTGAAATGCAACAAGACCTGGACAATAGCCAGACTTGAGCTGACAAGTGGCAAGTAACATTCGTGCCACACAAATGCCAGGCTATGACTGTCATGAATAAGAGGCAATCTAACTACCATCCCTTGGCATTCAATGGTGCTACCATCACTTAGTCCCCCACTACCAACATCCTGGGCATTATCATTGATCAGAAACTCAACTGGATTCAGCACATAAATGCAGTGGCTACAAGAGCAGGTCAGAGGCTAGAAATACTGCAGGGAGTAACTTAGCTCCTGACTCCCGAAAGCCAGTCCGCCATCTGCAAGGCACAGAACCAGGAGTGCAATGGAATGCTCCCCACTTACCTGGATGAGTGCGGCCCCTACAATACTCAAGAAGCTTGACACCATTCAAGACAAAGCATCCCACTTGATTTGGTTCTGTATCCACAGGCATCCACTCCCTCTACCATCAATGCTCAGTAGAAGCAATGTGCACTATCTACAATAGGCACTACAGAAATTTGCCAAAGATTATCAGACAGCACCTTCTAAACTCATGACCACTTTCAGCCAGAAGGAGAAGGGCAGCAGATGCATGGGAACACCACCAACTTCAAGTTCCCTTCCAAGCCACTCATCATCCTGACTTGGAAATATATCGCTGGCTCAAAATCCTGGAATTCTCTCCCTACTGACATTGTGGGTCAACCCACAGCAGATGGACTGCAGCGATTCAAGAAGGCAGCTCACCACCACCTTCTCAAGGATAACTGTGTCCCAGAGTATGTGTATGTATTGACGTGCCTGGCTCATCCTGGGAAATGGAGTTCGGGCTGATAAACCCAGGGCCACCAGCAGACCTCACCCTTGCATGTAATTGGTGCCCATAGATCATGCCCGGAGATGCCATTTGATGCTGAACAACATGAACACTCCTCCCAGTCAGCAGTGAACTGAAATCATCAGCTACCTACTCTGAGTGTCATGTCGAGAATTCATGATAGCTAGCTTGCTCACTGCGTTTGCTAAAATAGCTGAATATTAGTGAAGCGAGTTGTGTCTTTAGCAAGCTACAATTCCCCATAATTAGCAACTTGATGCTGCCTACTGAGAAACCTGCCTCACTGCTTAAGTTGTAATGATTTCTTCCCAATGTCAAGAAATGGGATCTTGTACAATTCTGCCATAAAAAACCTCCCCATAGCCAATGTCATTCAAGCACCTGTAAGATTCCACCCACAGAGTTTGCAGATGAACATAATTAGTGTGAATGCATGGGCAAAACTCTGTCAGAGAGAGTGTCATTTGGGAAAATGTGAAGTTGTTCACTTTGATTAAAAGAGCAGAGAATTACTTAAATGGAGAATAACTGCGGAATTCCATATTGCAGAGAGATTTAAATGTTCTCGTGCATGAGTCATGGGACATCAGTGTGCAGGTACAGCAGGTAATCACTTTGGCTAATGAGTGTAAACGTATGCTTTAGGTATACAGGGCACTAGTGAGACCACTTCTCAAATGCTGTGCACAGTTTTGTTCTCCTTGTTAACAAAGGATGCAATTTGCATTGGAGGCAGTTCACAGAAGGTTAACAAAATTGATACCAGAAATGAATGGATAGTCTGATGAGGATAGGTTGGACTGGTTGAGCTTGTTTCCACTTGAATTGAGAAGATTGAGGGGTTACTTGTTTGAAGCCAATGAACGTCTTGACAAGATGTGTGTGGGGAGGATGTTTTCTATTGTGAGTGAGTCCAGAAATAGGGGACATTGATTTAAAAATTATGGCAGAGACAAGGTGACTTTTTTTTTACTTCACACTATTGTGACACTTAGGAATGCAGTGATTCAGTATTTTTAAGGCAGAAGTGGATAGATTCCTGTCAAGCTAGAAAATCAAAGGTCGGTAGAGTACAGCACATGAAACACAAATAGATTAGCCATGACATTATTGAATGGTGGAGCAGACGCAAGTTGTGTAGTGACTGCCTCCAGCCTCCTGCCTCCCGCCCCTATATTGGGTGTTCATATTTTCAGGACAGAGTTCCAGGATTTTGATCCAGCAACAGTGAAGAAATGGCAAATCAAGAGGGGATATGACTCAGAGGGGAACTTGCAGGTAGCTATGTCTCCATTCTGTTATATTTGCCCTTCTAACAGGTAGATGACATGGGCTTGGAAAGTGCTGTCAAAAGAGCCTTGCTGAGTTTCTACACAGTCTCACAACCATCTAAAAAAAAATCACCTCACCTCTACTGTTAAAGGGCAACCTCTAATTCTAAAACAGTTACCTCTATTTCTGTTCTCATCCAAAAGAGAAAACATCTTTTCCATGTTGACCTTGTCACACCATTTAGGGTCTTATAGACACTGTCTGATACACTCTGCTGCCACTGTGCATCAGTGGTGGATGGAGTGATCAATTAAAATGGTGATAGGATATCAATCAAAGGGACTGCATTAACCTGGAGAGAGTTGAGCTTCTTGAATACTGTTGGAGCTGCACTTTTATCAACAATTGGGAGTACATCATCCCATTCTTACGGGTGGTTGAAAGGTCTATGGGAGACTGAAACTGAATTAGCCAGCCTCTGACCTATTGTTGAAACCTCTATTCAATGGTGATCACAGATAGTTGACGGCGGGGATGCATTGATTTAATATCATGGACTGTCAAAGGAAAATGGTTGAATAGTTGAGTTGAGATCACTCTCTCCATTCCATGCTGCTACTGCTGTGTACCGTGCATGTAATGCTGCATTTTAGATTCACCAGGTTGACATGTTATCTTTATGTATGTTGAGTGCTGTTCCTAGCACGACGTCCTACATTCTTCATTAAGTTTCTCACTCAATGTCTTCACTCTCGATGGTAATGGTAAATTGAGTGACATTCCAGAACATGAGATTGCAGATTGTGGTTGAATACAATTCTATTGCTGTTAATAAACTACAGTGCCTCAATTCTGACCTGCTGGGTCTATCAGATTCAATCACATTTAAATTGCTGGTAATGCCACGTTATATAATGCAATGTGAACAGTCTTAGGTCAGGACATGAAGCCCATAAGCATTTGACGTGGTCACTCCTATTCTGTTGTCTACAAAAGCAATTGTGAATGATAGATTGGTAAGAATATTTTTCACTCCCATTGGTTCGCTACCACCTGCCCAGTTGAGCAGAAATTACCTTCAGGTCTCATTCAACTTGGTCAATATTGTTATTCTTGAGCCACTTGTGGTGATGGACATTGAAGTTGCTCATGTGTGTCCTCAATGCTTCTTCAAAGTAATGTTTAAATGAGAGGAATTCTCATTCATCAGTTGAAGAAGAGTAGAAGGTGATGATCGGTAGAAAATCATTTTGTCAATATTTCATCTGATACCATGAGACTTCATGAGATTCAGAGTCAATGTCAAGAGCTCTTGGCTTTAGGCCAGTCCTACCCCATATCTTTCATTTCCATACTGACCATCAGTTCTGGCTGATATCCGTTGCCTCATTCTGGCAATTGGGATTCAATGAAACAACTATATCTTCTGGTCTTAGTAACAGACTTGTTTGAAAATGCAATTTGTCCTGCAATTTATGTCATTAGCCTCATCCATTCTTATGACAAGCAATGTTCTCACTAAGCTAAGGGGATGGAATTAGGAATATCCCACACAGGGGGCAAACTCAACAATGTTACCTTTTAGATCTGTGCATGTGCTGCCACTTGGCAATCTTACAGGGGCTGGTCAATGCATCAAACAAGTTGTGTAAAGCAAAGGGAAATAAAAGGGAATATTGCTGATCATCTTCTAATTCTTGCTCTATAACTGTATCTCCTGTGTTTATATGTAATATCATTTACATCTCTTATCTTTAGAGATCTTGAGCTATTGTCTTCACAGTAGCAGACACTTCTGCAGATGTGGCTGTTAACATCTGCCACTCGCAGCTCCCACTTTCTGGAGGAATTGTATTCTATTGTCCCTTCTGATGCTGCCATTCCTTTCCATAAATACTACTTACTTAGAGCCTAAGTTTGTTCCTGTTTCTGTGACCACAAATCACCACTCAAGCAAATTCCTGGTTTATCCAGCACTATTCTCAGTCTATAATATTCTGGAAACAATGCACTCTAACTGCTACCTTTCTTTCTTATACACAGTAGATATTAATCCAGTGTCCATTTTCAGCATCTCTCTCTCAAACTAACTGCAACTAACAATCCTGACTGTATGATGATAGCCAATTCATCACTGACAGTTGCAAATATTTAAGGACAATGATTTGGAGATGCCGGTGTTGGACTGGGGTGTACAAAGTTAAAAATCACACAACACCAGGTTATAGTTCAACAGGTTTAATTGGAAGCACACTAGCTGGTATTGTGTGATTTTTAAATTTAAGGACAAGTTTAATTAAAGAAATGGGGCAGGATACACTCAACTGGTTGAAATTGGATAATGCTGAAGAGGGATTGTCTGCTATAGCCACCAGAATTTCTCCCGATTGTGAAATGAAAATTGGGTAGGGTGTAAAATATCTTGTTTTCTACTGCCAAAGACCAACATTTTTCCGAAGATGATGAAGGATTATAGTAAGGGGGGATTTGCTCACACTATGACTACCTCCTGAAGAAATGATAATTCGAATAAATTCAATTGAATATCATTTCAAATCATGATCACAGGACAGAGGGAGAGCGCAATAATTCAACAGCGCTCTGAAAAGTAACATAGAGGTAACATTGGACATTGTAGCGTCCCCATTCAAATAAACCTTGTAACATTTTTTGTACTCCACTTGATTCCTTTATAGTTAATGTTTTCAATAAAGATTTTGAGTGTAGCCTTATTATTGAATCAATTTTGTTTCCAAAATATCATTTATTTCGATGGCTCTGCATGCCAAGTGATGTGATTAAAACAGTGATTAAATGCTCGACAATTAAATGCAAATCTTGCAAATCGAATTAATCTTTTGAGTTTCAAATTGTTTTTTATTCACTTGTGCAGGAGAGCAGCCTGCTTTTCAACTTTGCCCCATGTACAGAAGTGATGTTCAATAAAGCCTTATCTTCAATTCCTGAAAAATCATTCTTTGCATGGTGGATATCTATCATAGTATTCTTTGAGTACTTTTTCCAATTCTTTGAATATGCTTAAAAATTTGATCTCTCTTTTTTTTACCAAAATTCTTCACAATATTCAAATTCACATATATAAATTAATCATTCTATAACATGTACAGGTCTTATTTAGTGCTAACATACACTTTAACAAATAGATTTTAAAAAAAGAATTCTCTATTCTCTGGACTTTTGTATTTAATACAGGAATATTTACTGAGATGTTAAGCTGAGATGTTAATTCAACCCTCACCTACAGGAAGTATCACACAGCATTAGGCAACCACATCTGCTCAAAATTTTCCTTTGTTCTTCAAATGTACAATTACCTTTATGTTGGGTAGCTTTGTTCTGTTTCACCCTTAGCAATGGTAGTAAGCGATGACATATTTTATTACACTGTAGACATCTCTTATGTATTCTTCTTAGGAAACTAGCAAACAAATTAGGAACATACAGAAGCTTCGAAAATCACAGGAAGCATTTTCTAGTCATGGATGAGAACACTGTTATTTCACCTGTGGGTGAAATGGGTTTACATTCAGCGTACACAAATGAGATGAAAGTCTCTTCTCTTTCTTGATGATTTGTGAAGGTTCTGAGTGAAATAAGATCGAACAATTTCAATTCATTTCTTTACAGCTATTAGTTGGTAACTCAAGCCCAATTATAATTTTGTTCTGTCTTCACTGATTGTGCAACCTCAGTTAGAAAAGCTTCCTGAGTTATAAAACTTTGTCTCCCTCACAGCTGCTTCAAGTTTTTTAATAGGTTTTGTTTTCTCTGTGCATTATCTGCAGGCTACTGAGTGTGCTGCCCCATGGTCAGTGGTGACTTTGGCTAGGATATTCTTCGAGACCAGTCCTTGAGGGTTCTACCAACTGAGGTGGATACATGGGGGGACAACTTCCTTGGCCAAGACGGCAGGAGACTCCAGTCACAGGTAGCACCCCTTGCATGTATCCTCAGTGGTTGTCCTCAGAGATGCTTCTATTGCATCCCGATGTGTAATGCTCACCCCTTATCTCCCTGAGAGATGTGGAGTAAATGGAGAGTGGTCAAGGTGCCTCCCTAATTGAATAGCAACTGCTGATTGGAGCGAATGACTGGAGTGACAGTCAATGTGCATTTGACTTGATTCTTGGACCTGCGTCTCCATGGTAGTTGTCAAACTTTCCATGGAGGAAGTTATACAGTTAGATATCTAACACATGGCAGAACTCATGTTATGCATCACAGTGTGTTTTGCTAATGTGATTTTGCCCATTGATGAGATATGGCTGTTGCTGATTAGGACAGCATTTACTGCTCATTCTTAACTGCCCACAGGTCAGTTAAGAGTCACCCACATTCTGTATTCTAACCACTTACTTTATAAACAGGTTTACCTAGCTTCTTTTACTAGTCAGCTAACATCAGTCTCTTCTGATTCACCACCTGACCACCAATGGGAACAGCTTCTCTTTATTGGCTGTAGTATAATAATTTCGGACATCTCTATTAAATCTTTTCTTAATCTTTGATTTTTCAAGAAGACAGCCCTAATTTCTTCAGCCTTTCAGTGTAAGCAAAGCTCCTCATCCCTGTCCTTATTCCCATAAGAAATGTCTGCCTTGCTCAAGTAGAATGTGGGAATGCGCACTGTTTCATTGTTCTTAATAATAGAAATGCAAAAGGTTGGCTTCACTCAACTCATCTCTCCTTTAATTTTTATACTGAAAGCAAACATCATTGACCTGAAGCATCGGTCCTGTTTCTCTCCTAGGGTTCTGTCTGGCTACCTGGACGTTTATGGCATTTTCATCTTTTATAATCTTACAGGCAATTACAACACTGTAGAAGTAAGCTCTCCTCACAAGTTGCAGGAATTAATGATGAGCAGTCGTATGGTATTGTTAAAATAACACACATTTGATGCCATTAAAGCAGGTTGATTTGGAAATGTGTTCTTTTAATAGTTGCTTTAAAATGTCGTGGATATATTCCAATTAACTCCATTGAGCACTGAACCATCCACCATCTAAATAGACTTTTCCATATCATTTAAATCAAACTGGAGCCACTCCAGATATAACTACAGGGCAGTACATAAAGTCTGTCAGCAGTTCATGATAAATGATGTTGAACACAAGCATGTGCCAGATTTGGAGATGTTATATGCCAAAACTCTGTGGGTTGCCTATTTTTCGATTGACTCCACTCAAAGAGCTTTTTTTTAAAATATGCAGGGAATCAATCTGGTGTCATATCTGTGTTCTAGTATCATGTGATACAAGGCAAAATACAAACTAAGAAGAAGCTGAACGCATGATTAGCAAACTGATGTAATGACTGGATTGAATCATGTGAAGTCATAACTTCTGAGCGTGTGTAGTATGCAGTAGAAATAGACTAATTGGCTATGGTGCAAATACATTATTCAAGTTCAAACATATGCCTTCAAAACATTTAAAACAAGTTTTCTTTGAAGTTTAAAATCAGACACATTTTTCTTTTGAAAAGTAGTCCTGGTTTCACTTCAGGCTGTGTCTCAAAAATCAAGTAGAAAGACTTTCAATCAAATGTGTAAACGTGATCTGAATACTGGACTCTCTTTACATCAGCAAAGAATAAACAAATAAACATGGTGGTTAGAAAAACCATGTCAATTTGTTTTTTTTTTAAAAAACTAAACAGCTAAAGAATAGTGTGCCATCTTAGTCTATTGTATCTTTCTTAAATGTTATATAATACTGCTACTTGAGGAGTGGTTCCTTAATCCAAGGCTCCTAATTCAATTTGAGTGTCTGAAAAATTATGGGCTAATTGACTGTGATGCTCTTCTTGCCGAGTGTGTTAAAGTATTGTGGAATATAGCATGAAGCATGACTCAGCAACAGGTTTCATGAAAAAAAATTGGGCCAGAATTTATGAGAACAATGCATCTCATGGCATGCTTGGCTACTTAACCATTTCCCTGTACTCTCAAAATGGTTTTTGCACTTTAACTTGCTGAATATGCGTACTGGTAACAGTACAACATCTGGGAGCTCAGTGAAATATGGTATAATCTATATATCTTAAACAATGGGAATTAAGGACTGAGCAACAAACAGAAAAAAGCTAAGCAAGAGGGTGAATTAGAATGAGTCAATTCAATGTTGCATCACATACAGAAAGATAAATAAAGAGATGGAAGGATAGCTTTGACTAAAAGAGAGAGGAAAGTGACAGCAAGGAAAATACATAAATCTTTCACATTTTCAAAATCTCTAACAACAGCTCACTAACTGAAAAGATGTATTTTTATATTCATAATTTCTGACCCAGAATCAGATAACTAATCAATAATCAAAATGTTAACTGGGTTCTAATGCTTCTAATTATTCATTTCCCCTTTCTCTACTGTGTTTAATGGGAAATTTATGTGCAAATGCAGCAGTTTCATGAAATTAATAGAGAGTTTAGGGATGACTTTGCATTTTCACAGAGCGAATGACTGCGATGTAAATAATACAACAACTTGTGTCAATTCACAATCCAGAGGATATTGTCATAAATATCTGGATGCTTTGCACATTAGTAATGTAATGTTGTGTACTATAATTTTTCAGAAGTTCAGTGTTATTGCATTTCCCACAAAGCAATAAATAAAGGCATTTATTTTCATTATATTGTACTATGGTGCATTGCTTCTGTATTTTAATACGGTATCCCTGTTACAAATTTTGGGAAGTGCAATTGAAGCAGAGGAGAATTCTTGCTAGCAGTTCAAATACTGAAAACTAACCACATTCCTCAAAATAACATACCACTCCTTCAGTGGTATTATAAGCTCTTGAAGATGAGGTAACAAGTAATTGATTTTTTTTTGTGAACATCCACTGCTTCCTCTCCATATTATTTCAGTGTCTGCATCTTCCTGTCGCTATGATTACATATAATAAGTTGTTTGAAGTTGGATGGATAATTTCTGTGGCTTTTCCCTACAAATCAAGGTGCTATTTAAGAATGAGTAAGCAATTTGATCTTTCCCTATCCTCTGATGTGGTTACTTTGATTTTTATTTAGGGCAAATTTATTCAAAGCAGAAGTAGAAGTACTTCAAAAAATGAGGAAGTAATTCATTTGTTTCATATATTTTTGGATCAAATGAAAACAATTCTGTCCTCTTCTGAGTACTCTATAGGTGTATTCTAATGCTGAAACTAAATAGGAATTGGTGTGGCCTTGAACTGTGGAAAGATTTGAACAACATGCCAAAGCACACACCCATACACTAGTATGCATGCTCATGTGTGTGGATGCTGCCATATACTCTATGCTTACATGCATGAAGACATTCACATGCAGCTATATCATCCCAGTCAAATGGGGAATGTACGTATCTTTTTAGTATGATTAGAAGTAATTCAATTTTCTGTTGCATTTGACGAAATTTACTTGGATTGCAATTCCTGGCCTTAGGATTTGAGATTTTGAATCAGGTAGTCCACTTTCTGAATATTAATTTACATTGTTGGGAACTGCATCTGTGACGTGAGGAGTTCTCATAAATATCGATTCTATTTGCAACTTTAAATTAGGAACCCACTTCATAGGTGAGTTCCATTATCATGATTTGTTTTATTTTAGGAGGGAAAAGGATGACTCCCTAAAGGCATTACTTGACAGTTAATCTTGATTTTCGGGGAAAGCCCTCAGAAATTATCCATTTAATCGTCATACCTGCACTTTGTTGAAATATTCATTAACAAGATGATACCAGAATAGATCAGGTGTAGCCTGTTTGTACTTGAAGTAAAAGTTCAAGAGAAAGATTGATCCATATCATAGAAACCAATTTAGAAATTCAGGCCTCAGAGTTCCTTGCTAGTCCATGCCAAAATGGATGTTGAGGTGATTTAATGTATCTCTATAGCCTTCAGCACTTGATTCTTGAAAATTTCCACACTGCTTTGTATGCATTCTGTCCTGGTATGGCCCATATTTACCAAGTAAATGGAGAGTTCAACTATATGCAATCAAATAACCCCAGAGCATGAAATATTTTAAAACACACTTACTGAAAGATCACTCAAAAACAAACATGATCTCCTTGAATTTTCATTGTTGCTGTTAATTAATTAATATAAGGACATATGGCTAACAGGCCTGAGATTCTCTATCAAGCTCTGAGACAGCCACTAGCACAGAAGTTCAACTCTTTGATCATGACAGTGCCTCTGGCATAAACAATTATAACTATTGACATACTCTATCAATAAGTCTCTATAACATGGTTGCACACGATGAAGAGTGTTTAGTTTTATTCGTCAGATTTGTCAGAATCAGAAAACAAAATCAGGGGTATCCATGTACCCATAAATTCTTCATCATCTTTCATTTTGCTAACTATTCAACAACTCCACAATGCTAGCATTTAGCCCTCAGGCATGTATCAGCATTCCAAATAGTCTTTCGTTTCGGGATCCTGCTTTGTGCCATGATCAGCTTGGATTTGATTCATGTTTTCAAGGATTTGCTTTGCTCTTTGGAGTGGAAGCTTGGATCTGCAGTACTGTTTGCTGTTTTATATGCTGATTGGAATACTTCTTTTGCATCAGAACAATTTTGGAGAAGGAATGGAAGGTGGTCACAAAACTCAGTACAGAAATTGAGTGCTAATTGAACACAACATGAAAACAATATTTTGCCAAAAATAGAAGTTGTTATCTTGCAATAAGTGGACAGCTACATTGTTAACACTTCAGATTCCATTGCAACAGTACCTATGCTATTTATATGGCCTCTGCACCGAAACTATAGATTGTGTATTAACTCTGTCAGATATGAGGTCAGTTTTGTGCAACAATCTAATGTCCTTTGGGAACGGGGTGAAGATTGCCCTAACTCATTTAAGCCCTATATTGGCAATGACAGAAACAAATATCTTATGCCATCTGTTGGGCTCTTATACACATGAGTCCCAGAGGTGAAACTATGGTATTCTTAAACGGTGTACCACTCCAGTCGTGTGCAACGCTATCTGTAATTAATAACTATCAGAAAGAAAAGACACACAGAACATATCTGAACTATAATTGTATACAATTATGCAAATAGTGCATATTCAAGTGTCTATGTGTTGATGACCACTTGCATTCACAGCAGTACAAATTCAATGTGGTTATATAGACCTGATATTGGTTAAAGTGATTGCGAGTATTATTAAAGTCAAATCTAAAACTGAGTCTGATTTCAATTCATATTAATAATTAGTCTCTTAACAATAATGTGGTCAACTCCATCATTAACATTGTTATGTAATTACGATTCGGAAATGCCGGTGTTGGACTGGGGTGTCACAATCACCTGATGAAGGAGCGTCGCTCCGAAAGCTAGTGTGCTTCCAATTAAACCTGTTGGACTATAACCTGGTGTTGTGTGAGTTTTAATTATGTAATTACAATCTTAATGTCATGAAACTTGACATAGCTATAATGCATCTAAGATAAATCTCTCCATTAACGAATCACTTAAACAGACAGATGTTTTTTTAAAAAATCATCAATCAGGAACCTTGATGATTCATGGTATTTTTGTGGACTATTCATTCAAGGAGCTGGCAGTGTATCAGTCCCTTTTTCCCTGCACCTTTGTATCATGAACCTGCTGAAGACCTGAAAATGAATGAATTATCTTTAATCGCTTTAATCTGTTTGATCTCTTTAATCTGACACTCCTATCTGTGATATCAGAGATGGAAATGTGTTGCTGGAAAAGCGCAGCAGGTCAGGCAGCATCTAGGGAACAGGAGAATCAACGTTTCGGGCATTAGCCCTTCTTCAGGAATGCCCGAAACATCGATTCTCCTGTTCCCTAGATGCTGCCTGACCTGCTGCGCTTTTCCAGCAACACATTTCCATCTCTGATCTCCAGCATCTGCAGACCTCACTTTCTCCTATCTGTGATATCAGCTGACTGAAGGGAATTGACACTCAGATTTCCTCATGCTGATACTGGTGCCATCCTTACAGAGCTGGGAGACAGCCTTGGGTTCCTGAACTGGATAGATCTAATCCGCATATCAATGACAGAGCTACCAACTCAGAACTCCAATCTATGTTCGTGAGCAACATGCTTACCAACCATTCCTTCCTCCCCTCTTCTGTGGTCCAACACCTAAAGAAATCACATTAATTTCCTTAGTAGTGTGAAATAACTCAGCCAGTTATGGAAGGTTAAGATGGACACCAATCTAAAGTAAACAAACTAAGAAGTGACCATCAGTTCTTTCTAACTTATCCCTTTATAACTAACTTCTAATGTTATTTTTTAGAATTTATTAGACACAAGTGGGATTCTATATAAGCTTCATGATTCAGCCCAGTGCCCACGCCCCCTCCAGCATTGGGGAAATGACCCCGGAGACAGCAGGAATCAGTACGGTTTGGAATTGGGTTTTTGATACAATTTGGTTTATTGTTGTCACATTACAGAGAGCTGGACTGGGAAGGTCTTTGATTATGTTGGTTGCTTCCCCAAGGCTGTGGAAAACATGGATGAAATCAATGCATGGTTCTTGTGATGGATTGTCCACTCATGGTCGCCCCCAGTCCCACCCACACTGCGGAAAGCCAATCAAAGCTAAGAAGGAATTTAACCTGATGACGCGCACAGCTGCAGAACAAATGTTGCAGCTGGAGGGAAAAGCGAGGGGCCGGATTTGTAAAGCTAAGCCTAGCAGGAGCCCAGTGTGAGGTGTCGATGGCTAGTGTTTGAGCAGTGAGGTTAGATAGAGGATTGCTCCTGGGCAGGAGTCACACAATGGGTTCCATCTTGGCAGGGAAACTTAGTAGTTTGAAGCAAAGAACAGATAACTGTGGCTAAAGTAGTAAAGATCAACTGGAAGACCAATTTCAGTAAGGATCTATATCATAAGTATCCGATTGGTTAGGTACCATGAGGAGACTGCCCAGAAGAAGAAACCAAGCCAACTCAGCGGCTCTTTCACAGGCTTATGCTCTTGCATCACCAAAACTGATATAGAGCTACCTAGAGAGATTTAGCGCATCCAGTGGTTGGAACTGCTAACCTTATATTCAAATATTCTGAGACAAGCCACTTAGCCTTTAACTTTATTTAATATCTAACTTTCACTACTAACCTGGCATCTTGTCTATCAGGTTGAAGTGCCAGCTTTGGCGGGAGGGGAGAATGGGGATTTGGGGTAATAGCCCAGGTGGTTAATGATTTGAAGAATTTGTATTATTGATATTCATAGAGTCATAGAGTCATAGTGAGGTACAGCATGGAAACAGACCCTGCAGTCCAACTCGTCCATGCCGGCCAGATATCCCAACCCAATTTAATCCCATTTGTCAGCATTTGGCCCATATCCCTCTAACCCTTCCTATTCATATACCCATCCAGGTGCCTTTTAAATGTTGCATTTGTACCAGCCTCCCACCCCTTCCTCTGGCAGCTCATTCCACACACGCACCACCCTCTGCATTAAAAAGTTGCTCCTTATATATCTTTCCCCTCTCACCCTAAACTTATACCCTCTAGTTCTGGACTCCCCCACCCCAGGGAAAAGACTTTGTCTATTTATCCTATCCATGCCCCTCATAATTTTATAAACCTCTATGAGGTCACCCCTCAGTCTTCAACGGTCCAGGAAAAACAGCACCATCCTATTCAGCATTTTCCTATAGCTCAAATCTTCCAACCCTGGCAACATCCTTGTATGGGACGGCACAGTGGCTCAGTGGTTAGCACTGCTGCCTCACAGCATTAGGGTCTACAGGTTCAATTCCAGCCTGAGGCGACTGTCTGTATGGAGTTTGCACATTCTCCCCGTGTCTGTGTGGGTTTCCTTCGGGTGCTCCGGTTTCCTCCCACAGTCCAAAGATGTGCAGGTCAGGTGAATTGGCCTTGCTAAATTGCCCGTAGTGTTAGGTGTATTAGTCAGAGGGAAATGGGTCTGGGTGGGTTACTCTTCGGAGGGTTGATGTGGACTGGTTGGGCCGAAGGGCCTGTTTCCACACTGTAGGGAATTCAATCTAAATCTGTTCTGAAATGTTTCAAGTTTCACAACATCCTTTCAATAGGAAGGAGACCAGAATTGGACACAATATTCCAAAATTGGCCTAACCAATGTCACTTCTGGCACCCAACTCCTATACTCAGTGCTCTGACCAATAAAGGAAATCAAATGCCTTCTTCACTATCCTATCTACCTGCAACTCCACTTTCAAGGAGCTATGAACCTGCACTCTTAGGTCTCTTTATTCAGTAACACTCCATGGGACCTTAACTTTAAGTATATAAGCCCATCTAAGATTTGCTTTTTCAAAATGCAGTACCTCGCATTTATTTAAATTAAACTCCATCTGCTACTTCTCAGCCCATTGGCCGATCTGATCAAGAAAATCATGGTAATCCGAGGTAACCTTCTTCACTGTCCACTACACCTCCAATTTTGGTGTCATCTGAAAACTATGCCTCCTCTGTTCATATCCAAATAATTTATATAAATTATGAAAAGTAGAGGACCCAGCACTGATCCTCGTGACACTCTACTGGTTACAGCCCTCCAGTCTGAAAAACAACCCTCCACCACCACCCTCTGTCTTCTACCTTTGAGCCAGTTCTGTATCCAAATGGTGAGTTCTCCATGTATTCCATGAGATCTAACTTTGCTAACCATTCTCTCATTGGGAACCTTGTTGAACGCCTTACCGAAGTCCATATAGATCACGTCCACTGCTCTGCTCTCATCAATTTTCTTTGTTACATTTTCAAAAATCTCAATCAAGTTCGTGAGACATAATTTCCCATGCACAAAGCCATGTTGACTATCCCTAATCCTTGCCTTTCCAAATATGTGTAAATCCTGTCCCTCAAGATTTTCTCCAACAACTTGCCCACCACTGATGCCAGGCTCATTGGGCTGTAGTTCCCTGGCTTTTCCTTAGCACCTTTCTTAAATAAATGTACCAATTTAGCCAACCTCTAGTCTTCTGGCACCTCACCTGTGACTATCGATGATACAAATAACTTAGCAAGGGGCCCAGCAATCACTTCCCTAGCTTCTCACTGAGTTTTAGGGTACACCTGATCAAGTCTTGGTGCTTTATTCACTTTATGCATTTCAAGACATCCAGCACTTCCTCCTCTGTAATATGGACATTTTTCGAGATGTTACCATCTATTTCCCCACATTCTATATCTTCCATGTCCTTCTCCACAGTAAATACTGATGCCAAATACCCATTTAGTATCTCCTTCATCTCCTGCAGCTCCACACAAAGGCCACCTTGCTGATCTTTGAGGGGCCCTATTCTCTCCCTAGTTACCCTTTTGTCCTTAATGCATTTGTAAAACCCTTGGAACTTCCATAACCCTATTTGCCAAAGCTATCTCATGTCCCCTTTTTGCCCTCCTGATTTCCCTCTTAAGTATACTCCTACTGCCTTTACACTCTTCGAAGGAGTCACTCGATCTCTCTTGTTTATACCTGACATATGCTTCCTTTTTTTCTTTACCAAACGCTCAATTTCTCTAGTCATCCAGAATTCCCTATACCTATCAGTCTTTCCTTTCACTCTAACAGGAATATACTGTCTCTAGACTTTCGTTATCTCATTTCTGAAGGTTGCCCATTGTCCAGCCGTTCATTTACCTGCCAACTTCTGCACCCAATCAGCTTTTGAAAGTTCTTGCCTAATATCCCTAGAATTTTGTAAAGTAGTTTTTGTTAGTAATAAGTAATCATTCCTGTTTGACATAAAACAAACAGTATCAGAAGTCATTATGATAAGTAATGCTTTGGCAATGCTGGTATTGGATTGGGGTGTATAAGGTTAAAAATCACACAACACTAGGTTATCGTCCAACACGTTTAATTGGAAGCACTAGTTTTTGGAGCGCTGCTCCTTCATCAGGTTGTCAACATGATAAGTAAAACTTGGGATCAGTAAATTGAGGGACAGGTCAATGGGAAGAGATATTGTGATAACTTCACAAAACTTCCATCATGTTACAGACCCACAAAATTCTCCACTTTGTGTTTGTCATGCCATTAATTCAGTGAGCATAAAAAAATGCTAAACCAAATGACAATGTTGACTTGGAAACAAAAATATTTCTGAAATTTGTCTCGCCACAAATCTAGGAATGATTTTCTCAAGCCTTAGCTGTAAACATAAATTTGAAAGTTGATTTTTAACTTTCTGTCCCTCTGAAAATTAATTTCAATACATTTTTTTTCCAATAACTTCCATCCAACCTCTGCCTATCTACCTTATGCAACTAATATTACTGGCTCAGTCACCAATGTAGTTGGAAACCTTCCAATGGTGTTAATTGACATAAAGTTCCCCATATAGTTTTAGTCACATTGGAATGGCCAAAGCAGTGTTGGTGTTTACTGCTCCAGTGGTTTATTCATTTGCATTTAATTTCTAAAAAAATCTGTTATTGGCGGGTGGGTAAAACTTATTTCCTCGGCTACTCAATTGAGAAATAATACAGAGCACAGTGACACAATAACGAGAACAAAAAGGCCAAATGCTTTCAAACTGAAGATAGTACACATTGTACAAAAACTGCTTCCATTTGTAAACATGAGCCTTGCAGTGCAGCATTAATAAAACAGACATTTAAAATTAATGAGTCAATCTCTCAGCTAACATGGCAGATTGAGAAATTTCATACAAATACATAATGTCTTCACTTTTAATAACAAATAATGTGAATTCAAAACTGTGCTCTTCAAATGATGTTATTAGCATCCTTGAAATAGTAAACAGATTCAGCAATATTACAACTGCAGTGATGGCTTATTAGATCACAACCATTATGGTAGAGCTGGCCTTGTCGTTTCAGCAGCTGAACTATATAACAAACATTTTGACAATGTAATGATCACAATGTTTCCACATCACTTTAGTGTCTCTTATGATTCATTTGTAAATGTAATATAGAGTATTTGCATGTTTTAATATAATACAGAAGTTATTCATGCCATCATGAAAAAACCTGTTTTGAAAGGAAATAAAGTAACAGGCAAGGATCTCATTTTGTTAAAAAAAGGAGTTCTATGATTCTTTTTGATGTTGCTTTTGCAGTCTCAAAAGCATAAAAGATAACTTGCAAAAAATACTGCCATTCTGGCCGCAAATAAAAGCAGAAGAATTAGAATGACATGATAGCCTGAATCGACTCTCTTTCTGATCCCACGAATGCCCAGTCATGTAACTGGTAAACTATTAACAGTATAGAGTTGTACTCAATATAATAAATGTTAGTTTCAATTGGAAGCGAAACGGGAGCTATGAAATGTGAAATTATTCAGCCTTCAAGGAATTCTGTTAAACATTTGGATATTCCTTGCCTTTGTAATTGTTAAAAACTGAAGTGCCAACATGTGAAAGAGTACAAATAGTCTTGTGATGTCAGGAATAGAGTGGCTATTCAAAGGTGTCTGATGTTGATTCACTGCTAAGTGTTTCAATAGACTATAAAAAGCATCAACGAATGTATTGGTAAATGGAAATTGTAACATTGACATTTCTGTCACCAGAAAGAAGGTAATACACAAAAATTAATTTTAACAATCAAGGAGTATGCCTTTAACGACTTATGTAGTTATATTGCAGAAAATAAGACTATGTTGATTATAAAGCAATATTTCTTGTTGCATTTGAAAATGTTTATGGTCCCATTCTTAGGAAGCCAGGCAACAGATGTTGAGTATTATCTGAGGAGTACAGCAACATGTAAATTATCGTAAGGAAACAGAATTGAATAAAATGGAAGAAAATAGATTGGAGGATTAGTTTAACAAAGAATGGAACAGATGTAAAGATAATGTAGATAGAAAGCTGTATATACAAATTAGAATTCATAGAATCCCTACAGTGTGGAAACAGGCCATTCAGTCCAAGTCCACACTGACTCTCTGAAGAGCATTCCTCTCACACTCACCCATCCTATCTTATAACCCTGCATTTCCCATAGTTAATCTACCTTACCTACACACCCTGGGACACTGTGGGCAATTTAGTATGACCAATCCACCTAACCTGCACATCTTTGGACAGGGGGAGAAAACCTGAGCACCTGAAGTAAACCCACATCGACATGAGGAGAAATGTGCAAACTCCACACAGACAGTCACCCAAGGCTGGAATTTAATCAAGCACTGTGAGGCAGTAGTGTTAACCCAAGTATACATAGATGTGTAAATGCTAGATATATAGGCAGATGGATGGATAGCAAATAGACATTACTAGTCCAAATCTTGCAGTCCATGACAAAAGCGAACAGTATAGCACCAATTGCAGTTGAAAATATGTTTTTTCCTTTCAATAGGCTGAACAGAACCCTTCTCCAGGCTGGAACATTGGTTTCATTGGCAGGATGAGTGGTCAGGTGAAATTTGTGAAAGCCTGAGCTGAAGACTGATAAATGTTTTTAACCAAGTTTAAAGGTATGGATGCATACAGCATTGAAACAGACCATTTGGTCTAACTTGTCCATGCTGACCAGGTTTCCCAAACTAAACTAGTCCCGCTGTTGGTTTGTGGTGTAGGCTCACAAATTCCTCCGACACATGGTTCCATTTGTGAGCCCTTGTTGGGGTCAGTAATGACAGATGGGCTCCTCTTCTTGAGATGCAGTCGTACCCTCTGACAGGACCCTCTGATACCCATGCCAATGGCCATTCCTTACCATCTGCTGCATCAACCCATCTTGCCACATGGAACCCCCCCAAAGAGGAAACCAACATGGAGACCATGCTTTGGTACAGCAAAGAAGTCATTAACCCATTTTCGTTCCCTGGCACTCCAGCAGGGTTCTGGCAGTGACTCCATGACCTCCTGCGCAATCTCCAACCAAGTTTCCTTTGTGTACTTGTTGCTTGGAAGACAACCTGCAGCATTGCCTTTGAGACTGGTGGAGAACCAACAGGAAGACATCGCTAAACCATGCAATCATGTTAGGTCTTCCTTCTGCCATACACCAGCTCACCTGCACAGGGACATGTAGACAGTCAGGTGGGCAGCCAGCAAGAAAGGTCTTTAGGTCAGTCAGGAAATATTTCTATTAAATCAGTCAGCAAGGAATAAGGTATGACAGTTCTTGAAATATTGTGCCAACATTTGCCATGGTATCAGCTGATGCCACCATCAGTTTCTCATTTCCTACCTCTGGTATTTAATTGGACAGATCCCTGTCTCCCTTCGGGTTACTAGACCAGCTACCACCATATGATGTGTCACTAAGAGCAAAATGGAAATGAATACATAAAAAAGATTTCATTGCTTTCATCAGTAAACATTCAGTTGCTTTCATGAATGTATTATGAGATTGATTTTAGCAACCTTTCACACAGTTTGGTACTTCGACTGATTTTCAATCTCCCATTCTTATACTTTACTGCACTTCTGGGCTTTCACTTAAAAGCAATTCTTATTTGAACACATGAAATAATGATGTCTTTTTCTCTGCTGAGCAAGTGATCAATATCTGGCACTTTAAGCAGCATCAAATGGAGCAATGTTCCTGCTCTCAGTTTTCAATCAGCATCAGAGGGTACTATCAAGCAACACATCTAAAAGTGACTTTTGATGAAAAACAGGCCGTATGCACAACGGAAGAGTGATTTTCTAAGGGCTGAATCATATGATTTATTTGGATAAGTGCCAGGTTTGATGTGTTTTAAGGAGCGTTTCTGTCTGCGAGACTTACCAAGATTTTTTTTGCCACATCTTGCCATACCTGACCATCCTTGTAGCGCCCCTCTTGTTCAATTGTAGCCCTATTTTACCATTTGTCAGCGCTGATGCAACTCACCATTGCCAGGATATCCCAGAATGGACCAATATCTCTGGCACCAGGGCCGTTCATAAGGTGATGTGGTGCATCCAGACAAGCACTGTCAATCTGGAGCTGCCCTGTAGGTTTTCTGACATTTTCCTTGGATATGGAAGACAAGGGAAATGACCATAAAGAAATGGGAACAGATTTAGGCTGTTCAGCCCCTTGATCATGTCCTGCTCTTCAATGATAGGTACATTTAATTTGCCAGAGTAATCTTGCTACCACACGGTTTTTCTTGGTTATTACAGCTATGCCTCTGTTACTTAGATAGCGGTGTTGATGATTGTTTGCTCTGAGGCTATGTGATGATTCTTAGGCATGATTTGGAGGTACCGGTGTTGGACTGGGTGTACAAAGTTAAAAATAACATAGCACCAGGCTATTGTGCAACAGGTTGGTTTGGAAGCACTAGCATTCAGAGCGCTGGTACTTCATCAGGTGGTTGTGAGTATATCTTAGGGAATGTGTTGCTGGAAAAGCGCAGCAGGTCAGGCAGCATCTAGGGAACAGGAGAATCGGCGTTTCGGGCATTAGCCCTTCTTGCCCGAAACGTCGATTCTCCTGTTCCCTAGATGCTGCCTGACCTGCTGCGCTTTTCCAGCAACACATTTCCATCTCTGATCTCCAGTATCTGCAGACCTCACTTTCTCCTATCTTAGGGAATTGATTGGTTGGATTACTTCCCTTTGTGGGATATTCTAGGACTAGAAAACATAACCTCAAAATAAAGGATTACATCTCTAAGACAGAAGAGGAGGAATTTCTTTTCTGAGCGTATTGAACTCTTTTACTTCAGAGGGCTGTAGGTGTTGGGTTAAGTATATTCAAGGCTGAGATGGATAGATTTTTATTCAGTAAGGAAATCAATTGTTATTGGGCAGAGGTAAGAAAGTAGAGTTGAGGATTATCAAATCGGCCATGACGCCATTGAATGGGAGAACATGCTCAATTGGCTGAATGGCGTACCTTATGGTCTTTTGGTCTTTCGTCAGTGTAGCAACACAATTGGGAGATGGCAATGAGGTTGCAATGGAATGCTTTACAATTCACTTGAGAATTAATGCCTAACAAATATGGTAATAACACTTCGTGGATGTTCGAAAGCTAAAGAAGTTTCAGTGGTTTGAAAAATGGCCTTGGAAATACATGAATACTTCAGTGAGTCATTGTTGAATTCAAAAAATGGCATTGAAGACACATTTGGGGACAGTGGAGAATTTGTCCTCAAGAGCAAGGAGAACTGTGATTATGAACTAAGATTACTCATTTGGCTGAAAATCAATAAAGTAAGAGATGAGGATCAAATTAAAGCCATGTTAGGACCAGATGCTGTTGATGTAGTGTCTCTGCAAGGTTGTCTATCAGACTCCATTACTGATGGAAAATACTGAAATAAGTAAGATTCTGACCACATGATACAACATGACTAAGAATGATATTGCAGTGAGAGTTGTATTCTGTCAAAGGAAACAGTAACCAAATGAGATTTTATTTTTAAATTTATTTGTTCATGGGATCTGGAAATCACTGCCTAAGTCAGCATTTATTGCCCATCTCTAATTGAACTTGTAAAGTCGATGGTGAGTTGCCTTCTCAAACCACTGGAGTTTATGTGTTGTAAATACACCCATGTTGTTATTAGGAAGGGTGTAGTAGGATTTCAACCCAGTGAAAATAGAGGAATTCTAAGTCAGAATGGTGAAAGTGAGGACTGCAGATGCTGGAGATCAGAGTCAAGAGTGTGGTACTGGAAAAGCACAGCCAGTCAGGCAGCATCTGAGGAGCAGGAGAATCAATGTTTTGGGTATAAGCCCTTCATCAGGAAGGAGGCTTGTGGGCCAAGGGGGCTGAGAGATAAATTAAAGGGTGGGGTGGGCTGGGGGAAGGTAGCTGAGAATGCAATAGGTAGATGAAGATGGGTTAGAAGGTGATAGGTCAGAGAAGAGGGTGGAGTGGATAGATGGGAAAGACAATGGACAGGTCAAGAGGGCAGTGCCCAGTTGGAGTCTTGTTGCATGGCTCAGAGGGAGATTGCAGGCAGTGGTGTTCAAATGCATGTGCTGGCCTTGTCCTTCTGCTACACCCACCTTGTCCTATGGTAGAGTTCCTGATTTTGAAAGATGCTATCTCAGAAACCTTGGTGGGTTGTTGAGGTGCATCTTACATATGGCATACACTGTTGCTCCTGTATATCAACGGTGGAGTGACTGAACAATTCATTTAGTGGAAAAGTTGTTAATCAAGTGGGCTGTTTTGTCTGGGATGGTGTCAAGCTTCTTGAATGATTTTGGAGCTGCACTCAACCAGGCAAAGAGAGATTATTCTCATCATAAAGCTGCCTTGATTTCAAAGACGGACAGTCTTATCATCTCTGAGTTCATTTCTTTTGTCCATGGTTAGGCCAAGGTTGCAATAAAAGTCAAGAGCTGAGTGGCCTTGGTAGAGCCCAAACTGAGTGTCAGTGAACAGTTATTGCTCAGTGTTACTTGATAACATTGTTGATGACACAATTTTTCACTTTGCTGAGAATCAAGAGTATAACTGTGAGATGGTAGTTGGCCAGGTCTGATTTGTCCTGCTTTTTGTGCTGATTGTAGATTTAAATCCTTGAGTTAAAGAAACTCAGTTTCGTAGACAAGGTGCAATCTTACAAATCAACCTCAGAGACATTGGTCAGAGGTCAAAAGAACAATAAAATCCACGCAGAGCTGTTAAGTAAAAGCATTATAAATATGTGGAAAGGGGCCTGCAGTGAGGCGATGCCTGAGAAATGGCTGAAATAATTAGTTGCACATTACAATGGAGCTAGCAGGATAGTTCCAACAGGAATTCAGGGGAATCAGAACACAGGAACCAAGTCTCACAGACAGACATGCATATGTTAATCTTACCATGACGGCCACTGACAATCTAAATGCTCCATTTCTGATCAATGCCTACTGTAGAAATTGATTATATTGATATGGTATGCAGGAGTAGAGAAAACAGCAATGTTCCATATTACACTCAGATACAGGTCTCAGCAATACACCAAGTCAACGTTGTGCTTGATCTAAACTCTACCTATGACAAATACGGAAACTGAGTGGACTGCAGAGTGACAGCTGTAACATGCTGCAAATGTGACATCCCATAAAGCTAGATGCTCTTGCAGCCTCCACTACAGAGCCAATAAGTGACCCTAGCCCTAACATTTTATATATCTAACTCAATTGACGATGTTACAGGGACATCAGCCATATCAGTCAATTTGCAGTGCGTAGAGTGTTCACATAGGTATAAAACTGGCAGCAAAATGAGAGGCTGTGCAATTGTTTGCAGATGGTAGGATTCCTGACTGTTCAGTGTATAACTGATATTAGTTATGTTGCTTATGGGGCCCAGTACATCATTCTGTGCATAAACAGACTGCAAGAGCTGTCATTGTGTTAATATGTGCACTTCTTTATTGGTCACCAAACTGAGATCAAAATTGCGAAAGTCCACTTTCCATAAAGCTGTCCTGAGTCCTTGTAGTCCAGATTATGTGACAGATTTGCAAAGATAAATGTTAGGAAACCTCCTCTTCTCTTTTCAGTCCTGATTCCCGCCAATTGAAACAGCAGCATCAAGGTTGTCTTCATTTATACCAAGTTTTCCAAGATCATTGCAGTCTGCTGTGAAGGCTGTAGTGCTGCCATCATCAGCTGTATATCCATGGATCAGATGCATGTAGAGGTCGTCCTACCACAGATAAGATATGAACAAGATGAAATGAGAAGATATTCCTGCTTTGCAGTTTTCCAGTCAGTGAAGGTCATTCTGCAGACTCACATTTTCACCAAAGTCCTCCTTTGATCCAGTGAAACAAAGTCCTTTCCATTTGTATATTATGTTCTGGTCAGATATAACCTTGAGCCCTGCCTGAACTCAGGCACCATGGGAGAAATTGGACAGCCCTCAAAAATGGTAAACTTTGTACTGCTTTTTAATATTAACACTAGAAAAGAGAGATCAGGTGTGGCACCATGCCTCAGCAGGGGTTATATGTCCATGTCATCTCTGTAGGAGTTCCTCAACGTATTGTCTCAGAAAGAATCATAGAGTTATAGAGATGTACAGCACAGAAACTGGCCCTTTGGTCCATCTTGTGCATGTTGACCAGATATCCTAACCTAATCTAGCTCCATTTGCCAGCACTTGGCCCATATCCTTCTAAGCCCTTCCTATTCATGTATCCATCTAGATGCCTTTTACTAGATGCAATTGTACCAGCCTCCACCACTTCCTCTTCCTCAACAGCTCATTCCTTACATGCACCACCCTCTGTGTGAAAAGGCTCCCCCTTTGGTCCCTTTTAAATTTTTCTCTCTCAAAGGAAAACCTATGGCCTCTAGTCCTGGACTCCCCCGCCCCAGGGAAAAGACCTATCTATTTACCTTATCCATGCCCCTCTTGATTTTATAAATCACTATAAGGTCACCCCTCAGCCTCTGATGCTCCAGGGAAAACAGCCCCAGCCTACTCAGTCTCTCATATCTCAAACCTGGCAACATTCTCATAAATGTTTGCTGAACCCTTTCAAGTTTCACAACATCCTTCTGCTAGGAACTGCTTCTTCAGAAGTGGGAATGGTTGCCAATGATTGCACAATGTTCAGCACCATTTGTGACTCCTCAGATACTGAAGCAGTCCATGTCCAAATGCAACAAGATGTGAACAATATGTAGGCTTGGGCTGACAAGTGACAAGGAACATTCACACCACACAAATACAAGGCACTGATCATCTTAATTAAGAGCAATCTTACCATCACCCCATGACATTCAATGATGTTAGCATCACTGACTCCCCACTATTAACATCCAGGGGGGTTGGCATTGACCACAAACTGAACTGGCCTTGCAATATAAATACAATGGCTACAAATCAGGTCAAAGACTGGGAATCTTGCAGTAGGTTACTCACCTGCTGACTTTCCAAAGTCTGTTCACTATTGTTATGAAGTTGAAGGTGTGTACTGTACCTTTAAGAGAGAGTGAATGCTGTTCTGAACTTAGAGTTTACAAGCATCTGTGATATGACTAGATGGCATTCCCAGAGTGTACTGGAAAATTGAAAATATGTAACATTTGGCTGTGAAATGGATACCTGAGTTTTGGTTGTTGTTTTGACAAAAATACAAATTTAATCAACCTGTTTAAATTATGTCCCAGGATATTAAAACCCAAGCGAGTTTGAATTTATTGTTTTGCCAGCATTGAACCCAATGAGATGATCTGATGTTGAGGGGGGGTATAAAATGCAGACCTTTAGATAATTGATCAGAGAGAGCAATTGCCACCAAGACAGAAATACCTGGAGATCCAACCTCGTGCTGTCTAAGAAATTAGGAAACTCTCTCTGTCAAAGTATCAAGAAAGAAAATAACCCAGGGAGATCCTCAGCCAGAAGAGGGGAAACAGAAAAAGACAGCGGCTGTGTGGTTTTGAAATTAAGTTGATGTAATGTTAATATTGTTATAAAGCTACAGCCAGATAATAAGCAGTTAAGAGAAAAGGGGGGCCTTAGAATTGTGAATAGTTGTTTAATGTTCACTTTTAGAGTTAAAAAAAATTGATGTTTCTTTCTTTAAATAGTGGAATTTGGGAGCTCCATGTCACTCATATTTTAACAGATTATGAGGCAAGGTGAAATCTTCTGGGTGTTTGGTTTAATTTATAGGGGAGTTCACCTCAGTGTCAAAACATTATCTCCAAGACACAAGTCAGGAGTGTGATGGAATGCTCCTCACTTGCTTCAATGAGTGAAGTTCCAACAACACTCAAGAAGGTTGACATCATTGAGGACAAATAGCTCACTTGATTGGCACCATATCCACAAGCACCTACACCTCCACCACTGATCTCAGAAGCAGCAGTGTGTACCGTCTACACGATGCACTGCAGCAATTCAACAATGTTCCAAAAACAGAACCTTCAAAACCCATGACTACTTCCAGCTAGAATGAAAAGGGTGGCAGATATACTGCCTGAAAATTCCCCCCTAAGCTGCACACCATTTTGACTTGGAAATATATTGCCTTTCATTCAAAGTCCTTGACTCATTTTCCGGGAATACCCTTAGTTGTGGCATTGTGGGACAACCAAGTGGACTGCAACTGCTCAAGAACACAGCTCACCTTCTCAAGGGTAACTCAAGATGGGCAAGTGGGATAAAGGGTTAGGGGGAGCAGGCAGGAAGGTTGAGACCTGCATGAGATCAATTATGATTATTTTAAATGGTGGAGTGAGCAGAAAGGGCTGAATTGCCTGCTCCCACTCATAATTACTATATAAATGCTTGGCCTGCCAATGGCATCCACATCCCACGAGTGAATAAAAGGAATCGTGAAGCTATTGCCACTTGAACTCAGTGTGCAACTCATAAAAGGAAAATGCAATCTAGCTCGAGCAAACCAGACATAAAAATGATTCAGATCTCTTCCTGATACATAGCTGTTCACTGACTTGATGACCTTGATCTAATGGTTCTCAGTCATGCTTTATTTTATTTTAAGCAATGTTGTATGAGAAAGGATGGTCACACTATTATAATCCTTTCTGCTTACTTCTTGGTGATATTAGATTCCTATTTGTTAACAACTCACTCCATCAAATCCACCCAGATCGAAGTCCTTGTGTTTAAGAATACAAGGAATCCAGTCAAAGAAACTAGCAGATGTGAAAATGTTTGCCTTACTATGTCTGACTGGAACCAAGCCGTGCCTTAATTCTGCAGGAATGTAATGACAACCAAACAGTGTGTGTAGAAATGCATTGCATGTGTGGTCTAAGATTGTCTCAAGAAGTTTCCATGCTCTGTCAGGGGATTTTTGAACATCCATCATGAGTAGCCACTATTGTCAGTTGGGAAATTTTGAAGGATCCCTCAGGAAAACCCAGGGCCTCTGCTATTTGAAGTCTTCAGTGTTGTTTGGGGAAATTGTTTTAAGACGTAGAATAAATGATGTAGGAAATATTGAGAAAAGCTTCACATTTGACAGTAGAAAGCTGGAAATGGGACAAGTGAATGTCACCTTCAAATAGATAACTTGCTAGGTTAGTAGTGAATGCTTAAAATAATGTTTGGATCCCTAGATATTTAATGAGTTATGATGATAATAAGTTTGTTTTTGAGAAGGGAGAAGCAAATCTTTCACTCTGGCAAAGAGTTGATGAGCCTTTATCAATTTGCAACATCAATTGGTGTACACAATGGAGATCAACCAGTCTATAAAACTCTGATAATAAGCAATTACTTAGGATTACTTAATTGTAAACTTTTCAGTTTGGGTCGTATTCTGACTGATTATGCATTTCTCACAACTTCTTTTCTATTGAAAATAAAGCGTTAAAAATAAGAAGAATTCCAATATAGCAAGTAATCTTCTCTGCAAAGTTACTGCCCTGATGTTTTATCCCCATTATTTTACCCTTTTAACTAACATGCCATATCTACATCTAATTAACTCGAGGTCAGGGGTCAAGTCACAGTATTTCAGTTGCATTACTCAGAAGTACTTGACAGAGATCAGTTGAGTATAGTTGAAACTCTATACATCAATTTGGGCCCTGATTAGGTGGTGAGGAAAAATTCTAAATTAATTGAAAATATGAATGGATTGAATAATATAGGGCATATAAGTATTCCTTTATTCTAATTGGCTTCCCTCATTAGTACTTATCATACAATAATAAAAGCTGTAGTTAACTGAGCAATCAAAATGGCCACCGACTCATTCTTTGATTGGCATTTTGACCAAGTTCAATAGTTCAGATGTTTGGTTTTGTTTTGTCAATGTTATAAAGGTAAATCTAAAAATGTTTATCAAACAAGTTGTCTTGTACCAGGTTAATACTGACATGGCTGGAAATGTGTTGCTGGAAAAGCGCTGCAGGTCAGGCAGCATCCAGGGAACAGGAGAATCGACGGTTTTGTTTTGTCAATGTTATAAAGGTAAATCTAAAAATGTTTATCAAACAAGTTGTCTTGTAACAGGTTGATACTGACATGGAACAATCGACCAGAGAAGTCCATTTTAGGCTCAAATATCACATTTTCAAAAATGAAAATGATTCTTACCTGTTGAGAAAGACATATTGTTTATAGAAACATTAATAGGACAACATCATTTTTGAAAATAGCAAGAAAAATATTGATGTTCGTAAAATCAGGGGATCAACAGGCAATGGTAGATTCAGGAAAGATTGGGCTTGATATATTTTGTGGCATGTTATCATTTTGGAATCCCTTCTGTTATTGATAATCACAGTATAACATAAGCTAATCCAACCTCTATCAGACACTACCTTTAAAATTTAAAGTCATGTTGTTTTCTAAAATGAAACATTTCTTCAACTGGTGAATTGGACTTTGAGCTTTTGTTAAGGTTTGTATGCATTTACAAAACATTGGTTTTCTCTAATTTGAAGCCACTTGTTTGGGCAACATAATTTTATTCTCTGTGCTCCATGTATAACTGCCCTAGTGAAAACATGATCATAACAAGCTTGTTTTCCTCTGTTTGGATTCACCAAATTGGGTCCTTAATTCCTCAGCATAGGATCTTGAAATATGCTCCTATTTACAATATTGTCTCAACATAGCTAGCATCCATTTCACAAAAGTATTTAAAAGTAAAACAGACATGAAGCCTACAGCACTCTTACTACCTGATCATTATTTAATAAATACTAAAATATGTTATTTCATGTGAGCAGCATACTAATATACCCAAGGACTGCATGTTAAGACTCCACTGAGATACTGGTGGTGAATGAAAATTTCTGTTTTTCTGATACATTAGCTACAGATGCTGTGGTTTAATGATTTATTTTTAAACAGTTGTCATACATTATCAAGGCACTGATTTGAGCACTTTAATTGATGAGATGTATGACAGTGACACCTAACAAAACAATGGCTCAGCAGTTAGCACTGCTGCCTCACAGCACTAAGGACTTGGGACCAGCCTTGGGTGACAGTCTATGTAAAATTTGCACATTCTCCCTGTGCCTGCTTCAGTTTCCTCTGGGTGCTCTGGTTTCCTCCCACAATCCAAAATGTGCAGGTGAAGTGGATTGATCATGCTAAATTGCCCACAGTGTGTAGGGAAGTGTAGATGGATTAGACATGTGAAATACAGGGTTATAGGAATAGTTACGGGGGTGGGTCTGGGTCTGGGTGGGATGCTCTTTGGAGGGCTGGTGTGACTTAATGGGCTCAGTGGCCTGCTTTCACACTTTAAGGGTTCTCTGATTCTACTCTCATCACGGTGTTAATGTCCACCAACATATTTTGTGACAAATACATTAAGGACAAAAGGGTAACTAGGGAGAAAATAGGGCTCCTCAAAGATCAGCAAGGCGGCATTTGTGTGGAGCCGCAGGAGATGGGGGAGATACTAAACAAGTGTTTTGCATTAAACTTTACTGTGGAGAAGGACATGGAAGACATAGAATGTTGGAACTTAAATGGTGACATCTTGAAAAATGTCCATATTAGAGAGGAGAAGGTGTTGGATGTCTTGAAACACATAAAAGTGGATAAATCCCCAGGACCTGATCAGGTGGACTTTAGAGCTCAGTGGGAAGCTAGGGCAATGATTGCTGGGCCTTTTGCTGAGATATTTGTATCATCGATAGTCACAGGTGAGGTGGCGGAAGACAGGTTGGCTAATGTGGTGCCACTATTTAAGAAAGGTGGTAAGGACAAGCCAGGGAACTATAGACCAATGAGCCTGTTGTGGGCAAGTTGTCAGAGGGAATCCTGAGGGACAGGATGTGCATGTATTTTGAAAGACAAGGACTGATTAGGGATAGTCAACATAGCTTTGTGTGGGGGAAATCATGGCTCGCAAACTTGATTAAGTTTTTTGACAAAGTAATAAAGAGGATTGCTGAGGGCAGAGCGGTGGACATGATCTATACAGACTTCAATAAGGTGTTCAACAAGGTTCCCCATTGGAGACTGGTTATAGAGGTTAGATCTCATGGAATACAGGAAGAACTAGCCATTTGGATACAGAACTGGCTCAAAGGTAGAGGACAGAGGGTGTTGGTGGAAGGTTGCTTATCAGACTGGCAGCCTGTGACCAGTGGAGTGCCACAAGGATCGGTGCTGTGTCCACTAGTTTTCATCATTTATATAAACGATTTGGATGTGAGCATAAGAGGTATAGTTAGTAAGTTTGCAGATGACACCAAAATTGGAGGTGTAATGGACAGCGAAGAAGGTTACCTCAGATTACAACAGGATCCTTATCAGATGGGCCAATGGGCTAAAAAGTGGCAGATGGAATTTAATTTAGTTAAATGCGAGGTGCTGCATTTTGGGAAAGCAAATCTTAGCTGGACCTATACACTTAAAGGCAAGGTCCTAGGGAGTGTTGCTGAGCAAAAAGACCTTGGAGTGCAGGTTCATAGCTCCTTGAAAGTGGAGTTGCAGGTAGATAGGATAGTGAAGAAGGCATTTGGTATGCTTTCCTTCATTGGTCATGTTGAGTATTGAGTACAGGAGCTGGGAGGTCGTGTTGCGGCTGTACATGACATTGGTTAGACCACAGTTGCAATATTATGTGCAACTCTGGTCTCCTTCCTATCGGAAAGATGATGTGAAACTTGAAAGGGTTCAGAAATGATTTAGAAGGATGTTGCCAGGGTTGGGGAATTTGAACTATAGGGAGAGGCTGAACAGGCTGGAGCTGTTTTCCCTGGAGCTTCGGAGGTTGAAGGGTGACCTCATAGAGGTTTATAAAATCATGAGGGGCATGAATAGGGTAAACAGACCAAGTCTTTTCCCTGGAGTGGGGGAGTCCAGAACTAGAGAGCATGGGTTTAGGGTGAGAGGGAAAAGATACAAAAGGGACATAAGGGACAATGTTTTCATACAGAAGATGGTGCATGCATGGAAAGAGCTACCAGAGAAAGTGCTGGAAGCTAGTATAATTACAAAATTTAAAAGGCATCTGGATGGGTATATGAATAGGAAGGGTTTAGAGGGATATGGACCAAGTGCTGGCAAATGGGACTAAATTAGGTTGGGATATTTAGTTGGCTTGGACGAGTTGGACCGACGGATCTGTTTCCGTGCTGTACATCTCAATTCCAGGGTGCAGCAATTCTTCATAACAGATATGTCATTTTATGTGATCTTGATCTAACGTGTTTCCACATTACAGTTTGTCATTAGTGGTACAGCAGGACCATTGTGCACATGAAACATTTATCTCATGATAGCTTTTATTTTCGGAAATTCAGGTAATGAGTGACAATTGATAAGCCAAATGTGAAGCCAAGCACTGTTCCTGTTTCTCTGTCATGTTAGGTCATCAGGTAATAGCAAGCAAAATTAGGTTGATTGCAATTGTTTTTCAATATGCCATTTCTAGATTTAATGTTCTCTTTTTGCCTCATGGAAATCCCTGTCCCAGTTTTTTTCAAAAAAATGTATGATTTCTTTCATAACAGAAAATGCTAGAAAATACTCAGCAGGTCAGGAAATGGCTGCAGAGACAGAGACAGAGTTTTCAGCTTGATGACCTTTTTGGCAGACCATTAACCCTGTTTTTCCGCCAACAGAAGCTGTCTCGTCTATTGAGTATTTCCAGCATTTGTTGCTTTTATTTCAAGATTCCAGCACCCACAGGGTATTACTTTTAATCCTTTTCATTAGCACTTTGGTACTGGCCTCTGTGGAACTCTGCTGAAAATGTGTTGCTGGAAAAGTGCAGCAGGTCAGGCAGCATCCAAGGAACAGGAGAATCGACGTTTCGGGCATTATTTCAAGATTCCAGCACCCACAGGGTATTACTTTTAATCCTTTTCATACGCACTTTGGTAAAAGAATCAATTATGTATGAATTCATCATTTTTTGCAACATCATTTCTTTGTGGATGGAATTATTTGTGAGAGGTTTTGGTGTGTTTTAATTTTGCTCCTTGTTCCAGAAGCTATTTCCTGCTATAACATTTTTGTTGGAATATCCTAGGCAAACTAAGAAAGGTATTTAGTGTTAAGGTTGAGTCCAATGTCATAATTATTTTAACAATAATAATTTGCATCCATGTTTCCTCTCAAGCCTATGCTTAAAAATAACCATTGTAGTGATTGTGACATGGCCAACCAGGTGGACCCCATAGAATATGTGTTCCATGACTGGGGCTGTTAATCTGGTCCAATCAGGAGTCCTGTCTGACAGATATAAACAGGACTGTCAGAGGTTCTGTTCACTATGAGAGCTGACTCTGAGGGGGCTGGATCAGTCTCAAGTATTCTCCACTTGTAAATAAAGGATTATTTACTGATGGGATACTGGCCTCTGTGGAACTCTGCTGAAAATGTGTTGCTGGAAAAGCGCAGCAGGTCAGACAGCATCCAAGGAACAGGAGAATCGACGTTTCGGACATAAGCCCTTCTTCAGGAAGGGCTTTTCCAGCAAAACATTTTCAGCTCTAATCTCCAGCATCTGCAGTCCTCACTTTCTCCTCTGTGGAACTCTTTCAACCATAAATGGACATTGCTTATGCAAACTTATCAGGTATGCCAAAGGACATGCTGAACTCCCAATGATATATTCTTCACATTTAAGTCTTGAAACTAAAGCTTCAACTCTTATAATTCTCAGTTATGCACATCATTAAAGGAATCTGCATTTTAGGAAGCCTTTTTCATTTTAATGTGACCTGTACTTAAAGGGAACAAAAATTACATATTAGGTCTCAGTGAGGACTTCTTTTATGCTAAAGTCGCCTGAAGGATTCGAGAATTGTATCAAGATGACCAGACCACAATAGCAGACAGGAATGCTCATGGTGATCTTGGCTGTTTGTGAGACTCCCAGCCACATTTTGTTAGGGGCTGGGCAATTAATTAGTTGTCCTGAAGGTTATGGGCTTCCATATTCTGCACATTGGAGAGATGGCTATCTTTCCCTTCTCTGTTAATATGTGTCAAAGAGTGTGGTGCTGGAAAAGCACAGCAGGTCAGGTAGCAGGTTAATTTGTGGCCTGTTATAGATTTCCCTTACCTAAGAGTAACTGCTATATGAATGGTAAATTTCTGCAAAATCACTCTGTTGTACATGGTACATTTCTGTGCACATACGTATTATTAATACGGTTTATTCCATCCTTTCTTCACATGACTCTTGTACATGACTGCTGGCGTAACTTTTACATCTTCATTTCTTTATCATATCCATTCTCGTTGTACCACAGGCTATCATTCTTGCAAAGGTCAGCTGACCGTTTCCCATGATTAGCACAGCACGTTATTTCGCCGAACAGTTAAATGTCTTTGGGAGCACTGGTGAGTGGGCAAGTAGGTGAACAAAAGAGATTGACATGGAGTGGCAATTGCCACTGGGGCGGCTTCTCTGTTGACCACAGAGTTTCTGAAGAGGAACCCCTCCCCCAAACTCAAGCCTTCATGTTCTGTAAGTTGCCTTTCCATGTGTGACCAAAGATGGGTTAGTTAGCCTCTAAGCAATAGGAATGAATTCCGTTATCTTGCTGCTGCTAAAGTGGCGCAGTGATGGGATGGAGACAGGCACTCCACTGCCCAGCTCCCCTCACCATTTTGTGATGAAGTAAAGGATTTTTGCAAAGGTCCCCTACACCCCCCTCCCCCCAGGCGATCTTTAAAAATGGCCACTGGGACCTGATTCTGGGATGAAAATGTGCTGCTGGAAAAGCGCAGCAGGTCAGGCAACATCCAAAGAGCAGGAGAATCGACGTTTCGGGCATGAGCCCTTCTTCAGAAAAAGATGGGCTCATGCCCGAAACGTCGATTCTCCTGCTCCTTGGATGCTGCCTGACCTGCTGTGTTTTTCCAGCAACACATTTTCAGCCCTGATTCTGGGATGCCACCTCCGGGCGCTCCAATTTTTCTCAAGGTAGTGAAAGGGTGCAGTCTGTGTGGATCCCATATTTTGACCTTGCTGGGGCCATTGCGAATACAGGTACCTCCTTATCCCCACAGTATTCATGGAGCCAGGCCAGCTGTTCACACAGTAGTCATTCATAGCACCTTAGAGGTGTTGAGCTGAGGAAACCTTTGGAAAATTAAGTTCAAAAGATCCAACATGTGCTCCCTTCCCCTTCCATGCCAACCTATGGAACCACAGAGGTGGCTGAAGGGACATGTGTTAACATGGAGAAGGCTTGGGGTGCGTGTGGAGGGGGTCTGAAGGTTGGAGACTAGAGTCCTCTTTTCTATGTTACTGTTTCTATTACAAATGGGATCAAGTCTCAGAGCACGAGAAGGAGGAGAGCTTTCAGTTAGCCTGCCTCCATATCTGACAGTCCCTTTGGCTGCTGTGTCCAATCTATTTCCATTGGCAATAGGCCCATCTCCTGCTTGAATTCCCCACCCCGACCCCCAGTTAGGGCTAAGCCTCGAGCTATCCTGACTCCCGCTGCCTGCTCCTTTGATGAAAATTCAGCCCTGAATGTCAACCTTTATATTCCCTTGCTTCAGCCAATGTTTGGCCTGTTGCTTTGTATCATGATCAGATGGACCAGCTGTAAAAGCAGCAGCATCGGCTTTCTTTCAGCCAATCATTTTTATTTTTCTTTGGCATTACAGTGCAATGTAAAAACTGGGCAGGGAATCAAGCCTGGAATATTGCATCAACAATAAGGAAGCTGGAAAGATTCATCTGTCAAATATCTAGGAGGATGGGAATGCTGTGTCTTCTATGAAAGTCTTCCAAATTGAACCAGGGAAGAAAAAGCTAATGAATTTAAACAAAAACAAGTAGAATTTAGAGAGAGCAGAAAATTGACCGTTGACCACCACCGTTAGACTCAATGCAGTGCAACAAAACTAAGTCTACTCCGAGTTTATTAATTGAGTGATCTGACTGTCTCAGCCCTGCTACAAATCTCATGATACAATAGTAATGCACTATTGACAAAATATAATAAAATTGTCAAATTGCAAATCTGATGTTGATCTTGCTTTTTGTACACCCTCTTTGCAGCCGTAACTTTGTATTCCTCATTCGTTCAATCACCCTATTATCTTTGCATGGTATGATCTGTCTGTGTTGCACACAAAACAAAACTTTTCACTGGCACATGTGACATTGATAAATTAAATCCCATCAAAGGGTTTGCTGTGGCCCTGTATGTTAGTGCTTGTTCATATATTAGCAGAATCTACAGATACTGCCTGAACTGCTCTCCTTTGTCAAAGCATAATGGTGACATGGTGCTTTTTGTGTGGTGTGCCCTTTTTTAATTTGCTGGTGCCCATACTTGAAAAAACAAGTTTTATTTATTTTTGATATAAATGCTTTATCATTTGACCTTAAAGATTTTAAAGTTCCTTGAGCCATTATTAGTATGTTTTATATATCTGATATGGATTTAGGTTTTAATATATTTTGCAGAATGTGATATGAAATATCAGTCCATGAAGTGGTTGTGCTGCCAATGGAGGGGAAGATTAATCTTCAAGTTTATCATAACAAATAGTCACAAAGGTTGAGTAAAATCTTTCAGATAAAAACAGTTCAAAAGTAAGGAATAGTTCTGTAGGTGACAAAAATTTGTATTTCTTTTTCTCAGAGTGTATCATGACTAAAGTGATAAGACATCCAAATAGTTAATGGCTCTCAGTATTTTCATTGTAAGACTAAAGTTGTATCATAATCACCCTCAGGATTTAATCTGTAACTGAACACCCAAATAAGTAACGCTAATCTATAATGTTTCAGAAATGAAAGATGTGATGATAGAATTACACTAAGAACAATTCTGTCACTAACAATGTCAATAATTAAAAAGGATCATTAAAACACTGATATTGTGGGCTTTTACTAAAGGGGCTGCCATTACTCTTAGCATTAAATTGTGGTAAAAATCAAACAAAATCCTTGCTAAGCCCATGAAAACAAACATTTGGTTACGACTGATTTATTATATCACAACATCAGTAATGGTTCCCAAGTTTATGGCATTCTGAATGTGAAGTGTGCAAATGGGAGGCTCAATCATGAAAAAAAAATATGGGGGAGGGAATGGGATTTCAGCTCTGATCTCCAGCATCTGCAGACCCCACTTTCTCCTCATGTATATTTTGGTCATTCTGTCTTCACACAGCATCTTCATTGTCCAATGGTTGTTGTTTAGAATTAGAATTAAATTTTATTGTTACGTGTGCTCAAATTCAGGCAAAAAGGAATACAGTGAAAAGGTTACAATGTCGCCATGTAAGGAACAAAGGAACCTAGATACAAAGCCTTAGATATAAAGTAGAAAAATAAAGAAATAAAGTTCCAAGTTCCACATTACAGTCCTTCTTAAGTGCTTAGCCATTGGCCTGGATCCAGTCTCTTCCCTCCAGAGACTGAGACCAATATCAAGCAGCCAGTCAGCCTTGAGTCACTTCACCGGGCCACTATCCCTGGAACTGGGACATCATTCTTCAGCACCGTTCTGCCTCTGCCTCTGCCGACAAGACTGCTGCCATGAGTTCGCGCTGGGCTGACCTTGGAAATGCAGCAGCTGCTGAAGCTGGTGGTCCTGCACTGGGCACTGGGCCCTGGGCCCAAACACACCTCAACAAATGGGAACACACACTCGCCTCCTCCTGCTGCCGCAAGAACACAAAACTGGTTCCCTCGGTCACCGGTGGCAACAAACCTAGCCTCTGATGTGCTGGTCACCGTGACGCTATCCGAGCTCTCCAGACAAGGTGAGTAAATAAGGTAAAAGTAAGGAAAAGAAAAGCAGAGACAGAAGAAGGGAAAAAAATATAAAAAGGGAGAGCAGACCAACTCTGGGTTCCTGGGCTTGGGAGTCCCACACACTGATCTCCTATTGATGATATGATATCACAATGGAACAGAGAGGAAGCAGGCTCCAGGAAATTGTTTGCGAACTTGTCCATTTTAGCAGGAAGAATTCAACAAAACTTAATTATATAAATGGTGAGAGATTGCTGAGCTCCGAGATGCAAAATTAGTTGCACATGTCTGTGCATTAATCATAAAATACTAATATGTAGATCTAATAAGAAATTAGGAACACCAATGGAATGTTACCATTTATTGCATGGAGAATTCAGGGAGGTCATGCTTCAGTTACACAAAGTGCGAGTGAAACCACATCTGGGGGATTGTTTCCAGTATTAGTTACCCAAACGCACTGGGAGCAGTTCAAAGAAAGTTTAGTAGGCCAATATCTGGATTAATGAGATTGTCTTGGAAGGAAAAGCTGGACAGGCTCGGCTTGTTTCTTCTGGAGTTTAGAAAAATGGGATGCGAGTTGACTGAAACATTTATGATGGTGAATAGCCTTGACAGGGTAGAAGTGGAGAGGATGTTTCCTCTTACAGGGGATTCGAGAACTAGAGGCCACTGTTTAAAAATCTGGGGTCACCCATTTGCAACACAGATTGGATGATAACTGAGAGTCTGTGGAACTCTGTCTCAGAAAAGATGAAGGGAGATAACACAGAGTAGGACATATTGTGAGAAGAAGGAGGAGGAATGTGCTCAACAGGAAGTTTTACCTGGGGTCAGTGAATTGTACTCTCACCTTCATTGAGCACCAATGAGAATGAGAATTAAGAACTCAACACTTCTAAGAGAGGTTATGACTGAAATCTGCTGCTGCTGCAGTCATATCACAAGCAGGACATTAAACAACATGTTGTATGACCATAACTCTTATTAGTTGATAAGACAGGTTCCTTTCAGGCGTCTCCTAGAGTTAAGTGACATATCACAGTTTGCAGAGCATTGTTTCATTAGGAAGGCAATGGAGCTTGTTCACACACAGAGAAAAACATATGTGTGTTTATCTTTTGACAGAGATAAGCACAAGGACCAAGAATGAGGTTTTGCACAGATTACAAGTATCAGCATTGTTCAGGGTGCTACTTACTGCCTGCAGATTGCCTTGCTTACTCCTCATTCAAACATGGTCATTTTAACCAACTGAAGCAATTGCACTCCTCAATGCACAGTTATTGTGCAGTCGTCTGGATGATTTCTCATAAACCTGACAGTTGCCACATCACCCTCATTCTACAGCAC
This sequence comes from Chiloscyllium plagiosum, assembly GCF_004010195.1. NCBI lineage: Eukaryota > Metazoa > Chordata > Chondrichthyes > Orectolobiformes > Hemiscylliidae > Chiloscyllium > Chiloscyllium plagiosum. The sequence goes on from NC_057710.1 coordinate 128,349,601, forward strand.
TCCAGCATGTTAATTGCATTAGACAACCCTCATAAGTCAAAGGCTGGCTATTGGGTGAGAAGAGTAATCCACTTTTAAAATGATTCAGGAACCTGTGCACATATGCACAGCAGCTCTATAATAAGAGCCATGCTGTCACTAAGAATATTGTGAAGTTCAGCATCAGAGTCCTCGAGCATTGCTTCACTACCTGGAACACTCAAGAGGAAAGCTGCAATTCTCAACTGAACTGGTATCAAAGATTTGCAATATATTGCATCTTGTGTAGCCTTGCCATTATAGGGGTACAGTCTATACCATTATCTAACAGGTGAGAAGCTGAGGAACAGGAGGATCAGCAAGCACAGCGGAATGTGTAGAAAGTGCACAAAGAATTAGAGGAAGTGGAAGGAAGGATGTGGCAAAGACAGAACTGTTCTGCCCAGGCTTTTCATGATCAGATTATTAACGTGCAATTTCAGTAGATTCAACTAAACCTCATTACTCATCAATATGCCCACAGTTCTTATCTTTCCTCCATCACTCTGCTAATGATAAAATAAAAACCACAAGATAATGCAAATGCCAATGCAATGTTAAAACTGAAAGGGTGCCATAGTACACAAAATGAAGTGATTGATCCCTGTATATTCCACTAGTGTCTGTCTTCCTTTGTCTATTCTGGTGTTTCTATGATGTGCTTCCCCATTGGCTGCAACATTGCTTGAAGAAGTGGGACCTGAGATTACCTTGAAGGACAACCTCTAGCTGTTTTAGGCCTAGAATATCTACTTCATCATCTCATCACAAGGCAACAGCTGGTCTATCTGTCTGAGAGGTAACAGGAAGAGCATTGGTGAAGCACCAGGCCAGACAAAGGCATAAGGAAGATTGTTTTTAATTAAGGGTGATTAGATCATCGTTTTCAACAATTGGATATATTGTGCCTTAAAGAGATTTTATGAAGCTTTGTGATTGGTGATTGTTTCACTGATTGTTGTTAAAAAGGGTTGTAATGGGGAGTGTGGAATGGCTGTGAGTTGGGGAATTGCTGGGCTTGCGTTAATCTGGGGAAGAGAATCAGAGTCCCACAATCCTGGTGCTATATAGGCATCATGATGCCACCTCCATGCCTCCACCCTCTCTTCCTCCTCCTAATTCCTTCCTCACAGATTTTGCTCTTTCTGTCTTCACTGTCCCACCCGCCGGTGCTACTGTGCAAGAGAAGGCAATGAGAGAACTGTCCCATGCCCAGGTTTCAGATTCCTTAGCAGCTCTTCCAAAGTAGCACATACTCATACCCAGGATCTCAACACACAGCTCCTACCAATTCTGCAACTCACCATCAGCATGTGGAATTGTCCATCCATTTGTATAGATTTACGTGCCATCTCTTGGGTACGTTTGGTGAGTGATGTATGAATTTGAGGATTTGACAGTTTCAAATCCTTGCCTTTCAATAGTTGGGCCAGCTGTGCAATGTTACGATAGAATCGGAGCATACTGTTTGGTACGCTGTCTCGTAGAGGAAGAAGCCAGCAATGCAGGCATCACCTAGCAAGCAGCACAATGCCTCTTCAGCCACCCAACAAACAGCATTATTGAAATTCATTTCTAACCTTTCTAATCATCATTGAATAAGACTGTTTGGAGCTAAGCATCTGACCCATGGGCAGATATGTTAACAGCAGCTCCCAGCCTGTCTAAAATGGATCTTTTAGATCATTTATAATTGTTTCACTGAAATAACAAAGTAGGAAATTCAGAACCAACGCATGAAGTGCACCTTACTCATTGACAGCATTGTTTCAGGGCCTTTTGACCAAAGGGAAAGTAAGTTTTTCAGTATGTGAACCACCTGCTGAGACATAAGTGGTTCTGAGGCTGTATTTGCAGGTGGTTTTTGGATGTTCCTGGATAGTGCAATAACCTGTAGTGCCTATTACATTACAGCATACATTGCTCTCTCTTGTTATGTCCCATTCAAATCTCACTAAATCATATTAAATACTGATCGGCAAGGTGATGGGGGAAGTTAGGTTTGGAAGGATGGAAATTGAGGTCACATAGAGTACGCTCTCATCATTCAAAAGACAAAGTGTGCACTGCAGGATTGTTGAAATGTACACCACCCAGTGACAAGAAGCACCTGCTGCCACTATTTGCTTGGTGAAATCAGATAGTTATTGCAACATGGAAATCATGACAATAAGGCATCTTAACTGCTAATTACAGTTTCCTGACTGACAAGATATATGACCATTGGACAAACATAACAATTTATGCCAGCGTGGCTTTAAAGAACATTAATGTTGTTGTGCAAAGCTTGATTTTTCAGAACATGAGGTGTGAGCAACCCAGGGCATTAAAGGTGATTTATTGGCAACACTAACACCTTCAAAAGCATACATTTTTGGTAGATTTCATGTGTCAGATTGTAAATAATCAGAGACCAAGGTCTACATGAAGGATCATAAACTCAATTTGACAGCATTACATAAAAGGCTTGGTTTTATTTTCCTGGTCTGGAGTTGTTTATGTGAACTTGCACATAGTTAAATAGAGCAACAATGAGCCACTACTGGAAAAAGTCACTAATGAGCTAGAAAGTGTTCACATTACTGACCACATGACCAAATCAGTCAATATATAGCCTCTTTACAATCTTTAAACTTTTCACAAACGTTTGTGATTAATTATGCTACAATCAGACAAGTAACCATGTTATGAAAGGGCAATTGTTGTCCACTGCATGCTTTTTTTCCAGTGTTTTTGAAATTTCAGCACAGAAAGACCATTAAACCAGAAGGTTTAGGAGTAAACTTAGGCCATTCGACCCACCATATACACTTCACCATTTGATGTGTTTCTCAACCCCACTCTCCTCCTTCTCCCTGTAATCCTTCATCCCTTTATTAATCAAGAACCTATCTAACTCTATCTTACATACACTCAAAGACTTGGCCTTTACAGCCTTCTTGGATAATCAGTGCCACAGAGTCACCACCATTTGGTTGAAGAAATTCTTCCTCATCACAGTTCTAAAGGACCATCCTTTGACTCTGTGGCTCTGCCCTCAAATCCTAGATTCTCCTTGAGTGGAACCACCTCCTCCATGTCCACTCAGTCTAGGCCTCTCTGTATTCTATGCATGTCAATATGAATCCGCCCCATCCTTCTAAATTCCATCGAGTACAGACCCAGAATCCTCAACCTTTTCTCATGTAACAAGTCCTTTATCCTAGGGATCATGTAAACTTTCCCTGGACCTCTTCCAATGCTAGCACATTCCTCCTCAGATAAGGGGCCCAAAACTGCTCACAATTTTCCAAATGCAGTCTGACCACAGCCTTATAGACTCAGCAGTACACCCCTGCTCTTGTAATGTGTTGTCTCAAAATTAATGTTAACATTGCATTTATCTACCTAACTTCCAACCAAACATGCATGTTAACCTTGACAGAATCCTGAACTAAGACTCCTAGGACTCCCTTTATGCTTTTGAATTCCAAAGATTTTCCCCATTCAGAAAATAGTCTTTGCCTCATTTTGCTATCAAAATGCATAACCTCACACTTTCCCACATTGTACTTCATCTGCCACTTCTTTGCCCCACTCTCCTAGACGGTCCCAGTCCTTCTATAGTCTCCCCACTTCCTCAACACTACCTGTCCCTCCATGTATCTTTGTGTCATCTATAAACTTAGCAACAATGCCATCAGTTCCTTTGTATTCTGTTAATAGTTGTGGTACCAACCTCTGTTGAACTCCACTAGTCACTTCCTGAAAAAGACCCCTTTATCCCTACTGTCTGCCTCTTGCGAGTCTACCAATCTTCTATCCATGCCTACCCCCTAACATCCTGGCTTCTTACCTTATTTAGCAGCCTCCTGTTTGGCACCTTGTCAAGGGCCTTCTAGAAATCCAAATGGATTATGTCCATTGGCTCTGCTTTGTCTATCTTGCTCATTACTGTCTCACTTGTTCGTAAGAGATCATTATTCCACTGTGACTATGTTGCTACTATCACATCCAAATTATCCTAATCTCATTTGCCTTCTCCTTATCTGTGTTTTTTAATGTTTCCTTCTCTCAAAAGTATCTACCCCCCTTTTAAGTGCGATGAATGATTTTGCCATGTTCATTCACACATTCCATACTTGACTGAACTTTGAATGAAAGTGTTTTCCTAACATGCCTCATTAACCTTTCTCTGATGCTGATTTCACTTGCCTCTTTACTGATCCATTGGCCAATGGACATTGGGCCCATATTTTGCTACAGCAGGAAGCTGTCATCCTGCTGCTGTTAGTTCGACTTGGCCCTTCATAATATTGTTTTCCCACAAAGTTGTTGAAAGTGTGAGGGAGACAGATCATCTGCGAGCTAAATGAACAGAACAACAGGGGGTTATCTTTACCCACAGACCAAAATCAATGAGAAGATGCAATGGAATCTCCTTCATGACAATCTTCAACACTAGCACCATGCAAGCTGTGTACCCACCCCCTTACTATACTCCCTGTATACCCATGACATGTGGCTAAATTTTTTGCTAACTCTGTCTCCAAGTTTGCTGATTACATCACCATTGTCAGTTGGATCTCAAGCAATGACAAGACAGAATACAGGAAAGAAATAGAGTGTTTGGAGGTGTGGTGTTGAGATAACAATCTGTCTCTCAACATCAGCAAAATGGAAGAACTGGTCACTGACTTTAGGAAACAAGATGGAGGGCAAGCCCGTGTCTACTTCAATGGAGCTGAGGTGGAGAGAGTGGAGAGCAACAAGTTCCTGGAAGTGATGGCCACCAGTAATCTGTCTTGTCCACCCACATTGATGCAATGGTCAAGAAAGCACAACACCACCTCTACTTCCTCAGGAGGCAAAGGAAATTCAGCTCGTCCATAAGGATTCTTAACAATTTTTATAGATACATCATAGAAAACATTCTATCTGGATGCATCATGGCTTGGTATGGCAAATGTTCTGTCCAGAATCGCATGAACCTATAGAGAGTCGTGAACATAGCCCAATCCATCATGCAAGCCAACCTTCTATCCATTGACTCCACCTATGTCTCTTGATGCCTTGGAAAGGCAGCCAACATAATCAAAGACCCCTCCCATACTGGTTATGATCTTTTCCAACCTCTTCCATTGGGCAAAAGATACAAAATCTTATGAATGGGTATATGAATAGGAAGGGTTTGGAGGGATATGGGCTGGGTACTGGCAGGTGGGACTAGATTGGGTTGGGATATGGTCGGGATGGACGGGTTGGACCGAAGGGTCTGTTTCCATGCTGTACATCTCTATGACTCTGTGACTCCTAATAGAGGAGGTGATGGGCTTGTAGTATTATCACTGGACTGTTTAATCCAGACACCCAGGTAATATTCCAGGACTGAGTTCAAATCCTGCCATAGCAGATGGTAGAATCTGAATTCATTTGAAAAATCTGGAACTAAGAGTCTAATTTCTGATTGTCAGAAATACCCATCTGATTTACGTATGTCCTTTAGGGAAAGAAACTGCCATCCTTACCTGGTCTGCCCTACACGTGATTCCAGTCCCTCTTAAATGTGCTCTGGGATGGGAAATAAATGCTGGCCTAGCCAGCAACACCCTTATTCCGTGAATGAATGAAACAAAACCAGAGTGTAATGGAGAAACACAGCACTGCTGGCAGCATGCATTGAGAGAAAAATGGAGTTAACGTTTTAAGTCCAGTACCTTTCATCAGAACTCACACATATAACTGTGTTCCTGCTACTCACCTGAAGTCTCTGCATCATTTATTTATAAATAGCTGCAAGTGGCATTAATCTAATTATCATCTAGAGAACAAGTTCTGACTGAAAATTGCACTGTTTACTTACTCAAACACTTCCACAATTTTGAAACTTTTATTAAATTTACCCTTGATATTTTCTTGCTTTAGTTAATACCGTTAAAACTTTTCAAACTTCTTCAGAGCTATATCCTATCTACCCTAGTATCATTTGTAAAGTTGAGGTAATTTGATAGATAACAGAATTTTCCCTTATGGAGTTTTTGAGGTTAAACATGTACCCACTTTGGATGTAACTGCTTCTGATGAAGTTACAACCGACAACACGTTGGTAAGGACACTGGTGTATATGCAGTGAATGTCGACTGGGTGTCTGCAGAATAGGCAGATCCTGGTCAGATGTTGCAAGTTAATTTGTTTAAACCAATTTGGCAAATCTAATGATATTGACATGCCAGTTCCTGTATCCAATTGAAAGTCTGTGGGATGTCCATACACTTATAGCTAGCACCTTGGTTTCAAGAGAGGGAGTGAATGATTACATTAGCATGGTTATCTTATATTTTAGGAGTTGGGTGGGAAAGGTAGCCTGGCATGGTTGCATGTAGATAGGTTGGTTAGTGATTTGGGATAGTGTGAAGCCTGACCCATCCAAAATACTTGAACTATAGGTTTCCCAATCAATATTTGGAAAGTTACAATCCCCATTACAACTACCCTGTTACTCTTGTCCTATTGAGGATCATCTTTGCTATCCTATCGACTACATCTCTGGAACTATTTGGAGGCCCAGAGAAAAATTTCAACAGGGTGACCTCTCCTTTCCTGTTTCTAATGTCAGCCCATACTACCTCAGTAGAGGAGTCCTCAAACATCCTTTCTGGAACCGTAATACTGTCCTTGACTAACAGTGCCACACCACCCCCTCTTTTACCATCTTTTCTGTTCTTACTGAAACATCTAAATCCCGGAACCTGCAATAACCATTCTTGTCCCTGCTCTACCCATGTCTCTGAAATGGCCACAGTAATGAAATCCCAGGTACTGACATGCTGCAAGTTCAGACACCTTATTCTGGATGCTCCTGGTGTTGAAGTAGGCACACTTCAAAGCAACTTCATGCCTGCCGGTGCCTTCTTGCGATCTTGAAATCTTAGTTCTGACTTCACTTCTCTCATCCTAGCATATACTCGAACTACAATTTAGGTTCCCATTCCCCTGCTGAATTAGTTTAAACCCACTCGAAGAGCATTAGCAAATTCCACCACCCCTCCCACCCCTATAGGATACTGGTACCCCTCTGGTTCAGGTGAAGACCATCCTGTTTGTAGAGGTCCCACCTACACCAGAAAGACCCCCAATTATCCAGGAATCTAAAACCCTCCCTCTTTGCACCATCCCTGTAGCCATGTGTTCAACTCCTCTCTCTCCCTCTTCCTCGCTTTGCTAGCACAGGGCATGGGCAACAAACAGAGATAACAACTCTGTTTGTTCTAGCTTTAAGCTTCCTCCCTAGCTCCCTGAATTTCTTCTCTTTCTATCTATGTCACTGGTGCCTATGTGGACCATGACTTGGGGCTGTTCCCTTTTCCCCCTCAAGGATCTTGAAAACACAATCAGAGACATCGTGAACCCTGGCACCTGTGAGGCAACACACTGACTGTGAATCTTATTCGTTCACACAGAACCTCTTATCTGTCCCCTAACTATGGAGACCCTAGTGACTAATGCTCTGCTCCTCTTCCCCCTTCCCTTCAGAGCAACAGGGATGGACCCTGTTTCAGAGACCTGTGCCCCATTGCTTATCCCTTGTAAGTCATCCCCCCAAGCAGTATCCAAAACGGTACACTTGCTGTTGAGGGGAATGGCCACAGGGGATCCCTACGCTGCCTGCTGTGTCACCTTTCTGACGCCTGACAGTAGCACATCTATCTTCTTCTTTTATCTGAGGTGTGACTACTTCCCTGTAACTCTTCTCAATAATCCCCTCCGTCTTCTGAATGATCCAAAGTTCATCCAGCTCCAGCTCCAGTTCTCTAACGCAGTTTTCGAGGAGCTGGAGTTGGGTGCACTTCCCACAGATTAAGTCAGCAGGGACACTACTGGTGACCCTTACCTTCTACATTCTGCAGGAGGAACATTCAACTGCCTGAACCACCATTCCCAGTATTCCAAATTCCCAAAGAGCTCACTGAAAAGCTAAAAAAAAGAAGCCAGTCACCTTACCAATTGGCGCACAGAACCTTTTTTTTGGTTAGAGGAGGCAGACAGATGGGAGACACTATCCGAGTAGTGTTTCGGCTAAAGCAACCACCCAAATATAAAGCCTCACTTACCCAGCAGTCCCGTGTCTGCTCCTGTTCAATGTGCACTCTGCCTATACACCAGGTAAACCTTTATATCTCTTAAAATTTACCTTCCTGTCAGGCCTCTGGTCCTCGTTGTGCTCCCCCCACTCCAACTGCTGCCGATAAAAAGTGAAGCTTTTGTTGTGCACAGAGGGAATGAAACATTAGAGATGTTGAATGAGGGGGTGATTAAGACCCAATGTCATGTGTATGCATTATTCTCCCTGCTTCCAGATGATGCAATAGACTCCATCCATGTGGCCTTGTTTGTGGCCATGAAGTGCTGTCGAATTGTCCTAAGATGCAGCCAATCCCTTCACAGATACTCACAAACACAGTTAGCATCAGGAACATTTATACAGAAAGTATTAATCATATACAAGTGTTTTTTTCATCCATACCTCCAAGGTGCCCTCAATAGGTTTTCATCTTTCCCTTCCACTACGTCCTAGTGTCATCTCTGGTTCTGCTCTGAAATAGTTATATGATGGCAAAACTGTCCACCATGTCTTATGGCCCCTGGATGTAGCACTGCAAGACATTCAATGCCCTTACACAAGTGAGCAAAACCAATGAATATATCTTTAAGTGCTATTTTCCATCAATATCACCACTTCCTTCAGCCACTGTTGTAACTACCTCAGTCCCCATCACTCACAAGTAACAATTCCCATCAATCACCATTCATTGTCTTACCTCACCCTCACATACGCAGCAGTATTGCAACTATGAGTCTTTTGTCCTATATCAGGAAGACAACATTCATTCTTTGACTTCCATCAGTACTGCAGGTCCTGAAATAGTGCAGTTAAAAGTAGGACTTACAGACAAGAGCTTCTCAAGTAGGCTCTGACATTGAATGAAAACAGTCTTTCATCTGCCATGTTGCATCCAATACCATAGTGCTATGTAAAAACACTAATGTACAAATGTCAAAAGTAGGAACAGAAGTAAACCATTCAGCCCATTTTTACTCCTCAACTATTCAATAAAAACATGGCTGATCTGTTGTGTGTCAAATATTACATTCCATCTATCCCAGATAATCTTCGATTACCCTCGCCAAATAAGATTCTATCTACCTCTGACTTAAAAAGTATTCTAAACAAATGATGTGTCTTTCACGAGGTTCTGAGGCAGAACCTTAAAGTTGTACAATTCTAAATATCCTAAAAGGGTGACCCCTAATGTTAAAACAGTGCCCCCCCTCCCCCCCCCCCGCCCCAGTTTTGGAGTCACTCAGAAGGGGAAAATCCTCTGCACATCCACTTTATCAACATCATTCTGGATCTGACACGTTGCAATCATGTCCCGCCTCATTTTTGAAGTGGAGACAAACCCTGTTTGTCCAACCAACCACTCATTTCAGGTATCAGTCTAGTAAGCCTTCTCTAACCCACCTCCAATGCATTTATATCCTTTCCTAAATAAATAAACATGAAGTTCAAAATGTGGTCTCATCAACATCCTGTATAGCTGGTGCATAACATCCTTACCTTTATGTTCAATTCCTCTCACTATAAAGGATCGCTTTATATTAACATTCTTCAGGATGTACTAGACCTCTATACTAATGTTTGTGACTCATGTACTAACATCCCTAGATCCCTCTGCACCTCAGAATTCTGTACTCATTCTTCACTTAAGTAATTGTCTGTTTTTGATCCTACACCAAAATGAACAACTTCACAGTTTCTCACGTTATATTTCATTTGCCAGATTTTTTCCCACAGCTGCAATCTCCTTGTGTCTTTTGTACAACATACTTTATCAACTACTTTTGTGATATTTACCTACCACGCCTTCCCTCACCTCATCTAAAACATTGAAGTAAATTCTAAAGAGTTGAGGCTTCAACACAGACTCACAGACACTAATCATTTCATTCTCCCAGTCAGACAAGACCCATTTATGGATACTCTCTGTTTTCCTGCCAGCCAGCCAATCTTCTGTCCATGTTAATATGTTACCCAGTATGAAGCTTTATCTTTCACAATAACTCAGAATGTATAACCTTATTAAATAACTTCTGGAAGTCCAAATACAGTCCATCAACAGAGTCTCATTTATCTACAGCATATGTTGTTCCTCTAAAAAAATGCTAAAAAACTAGTTACAAACAATTTCTCTTGCACAAAACCACGGGGTGACATGGTGCCTCACAGCACCAGGGCCCTAGGTTCAATTCCATCCTCGGGTGACTGACTGTGTGGAGTTTGCACATTCTCCCCGTGTCTGCGTGGGTTTCCTCCGGGTGCTCCAGTTTCCTCCAAAGATGTGCAGGCCAGGTGAATTGGCCATGTTAAATTGCCCATAATGTTAGGTGCATTAGTCAGAGAGGGGTCGCTCTTCGGAGGTCAGTGTGGACTTGTTGGGCCAAAGGGCCTGTTTCCACACTGTAGGGAATCTAATCTAATCTAAAACCATGCTGATTCTTCCCAACTGCTATGTATTTTTCTAAACACCAACTTTTAACCCCCTCAATGCTCAATTCTAACACGCTCTGGCATACATTAAGATAATTGGCCAATAGTTCTCTGTTTTCTACCTCTCTCCCTTCTTGTATAGTGCCATCATATTTGCTACTTTCCCCTCTGTTAGACCTGTTCCAGAGTACAATAAAGTTTGGAAAAGTAACACTAATGCATCTAATTTGTTGCTGGGAACTGAGGATTTAAGATATAAAGATAGATGGGATAGGCTGGGACTTTTTTTTAAACTGGAGTGTATGAGATTGAGGGGTGACCTTATAGAACTTTATAAAATCATAGGGTGTATAGATAAAGTGAATGACAAGGGTCTTTTCCCTCGAGTGGAGGAGTTCAAAACTAAAAGACATAGTTTTAAAGTGAGAGGAGAAAGATTTAAAAAGGTCATGAGGGGCAACGTTTTTACACAGAGAGTTAATGTGCAGGTGAACTGCCAGAGAAAGTAATGGATGCAGATGAGGTTACAACGTTTAAAAGACATTGGGATAAGTTCATTTTCAAGGAAAGGTTTGGAGGGATATGGGCCAAGGCAAGTGGGACTAGTTTCGTTTGGGATCATGGTCGGCATGGAATAGTTGGACTGAAGGGTCTGTCTCTGTGCTGTATGACTCTATCTCGTTGTTGTGGTTCTGTTCGCCGAGCACCCGAGCTACAAATCTTCTCCCAAACTTTGACTCTATCTCATCAGACACCTCTTTCAAGACCTTAGAATAAATTCCACCAGGAACCACGGACAGGTCAATCAATCACCAACTCCATGAATGTGGTAAATATAGCTTCTCCAGTGATGTTCCATCAACCTCTTGATCTGCAGATATTACTTTATTTATTTTATTTACTCTATAGTGAAGACAGAAACAAAACATTTACTCATTACATCCACCATTCCATTATTACCCATTATTAACTCTCCATTCTCACTTTCGAGAGGACCAAACTCATTTCCCTTTTCCTTTACAGATAACAATAGAAACTAAACTTATCTGATGACATTTCTAACCAGCTCGCTCTCATACTCTATTTCCTTCCTCATTATTAACCTTTTAATCACTCTTCACTGTTCTTTGTTTATTGTTCAATCATCTGGCTTTCCCTCAACTTTGCTCAGTTATATATTTCCATGGGTTTGATGCTTTCCTTAACTTCTTCAGTTGCATACAGATAATGGGACCTCCTCTCCCACTGCAAATTACTCTCCAGGCCTGAACAGAAATCCCAGAAACTGGTGTCAAACTGATAGCAGTCATCTGGACTTTTGCTCTTAGCAGAGAACAGTGTCAATCTCCCTCATTATTCAATTCCACACGGGCATTACATTTCTTGTTCCTTGCCTCACTTGAATCATTTTCTGTACCATGTACCATGGCCGAATTGCTAAGACATTCCATGGCCCTCGCTCTCATCCAAGTAAGCTGGGAGATCTTCAAGCCTATTGGGCAGTTGCAGGGACTGGAGGTTGGAGTTAAAATGGTGAGAATGACAATACTGCAAGGTGCAAAATGATACATAACAGGGTGAGGCAATAGTGCATGACAAGGTTTTGGGTCATGAAAGAGAGTGGAGCTTGACAATGGTCAATTGGCACCCTTGTTTCCAAGGAGAGAAGGTGAACTACCAGACCTGGCATGTTTACTTGTTATGCCTGTGGTACCAAGACTTAGACCAGGTGACCAGGCATGTGGTGACCATTTAAACATGGCACCAGCAGCAGGAATGCTGGCATTTCCCAACATTGGCAAATACTTCTGACTGCAGTAAATGGGAGAATTGGATGAGAGGGGTGCTATACAAACATACAGGATGATTAGGATGATGGATGAGAAAATTCACTAGGCCTCTCAGAGAAAAAAATACTTCATGAGCATGATGAAAATACCATTTGTGGAAATATGGCAACATTCAGTACATAGCTCTTTTTAAACACTTTCCTCCCTCAAAATGAATAACTGCAGATTTCCTCACATTGTATATTACCTGCTAGCTCTTTCCCATTCCCTCAACCTATCTGTATCCCTCTGCAAACTACATCATCTTTACTGCTTACTTTTTTCAACTAACTGTATAATCAGTAATATCATGTTGTGTTCATTCATGGGAATTTCTTCATTCACTGGCTAATCCAGCATTTAATTCTCATCCCAGCTGCCCTTAAGGATATGGTAGTGAGGTGCTTTCTTGTGTCACTGCAGTTTATTTGTTATAGGTACACGCACAATAATATTTGGGTGGAATTCCAGAATTTTGACGTAGTGACACTGAAGGAATGGTGATATATTTCCAAGTCAGGATAGTGAGTGGTTTGGAGAGGACCTTTCAGCTAGTGGTGTTCTCATATATCTGCTGCTCTTGTCCTAATAGATTGATGGTAGTTTGGATTTGGGAGGTACTGTCAAATAAGCCTTTGTGAATTTCTGCAGTTCATTGTAGATGATACACAATGCCACTACTAAGCGTTGAATGTGGGGAGATTGAATGTTTGGCTCCTCCAGTCTGCTTTGCAACTCAGTAGGATCATGCTGATCCAAAATTTCTCACATCCACTTTCTTATGCTTTTCCCATTGCTATTGATTCCCCCACTGATCACAAGTCTTATCCATCTCAGCCCTAAGTGTGCAGAAGGACTCTGCCCTCACTGCTGTTTGTGGCAAGAGGTTCCAAAGACTTACAACCCTCAACTCAGAGTTAAATCTTTATTCTGAGACTGTGCTGTCTGCTCCTACATTCTGCCAGGAGGAGAAAAACTCTGTCAGAATTTACCCTGTTAAGGGCCTATGTTGCAATTCCTGATGAAGGGCTTATGCCTGAAACATTGATTATCCTGCTCTTTGGATGTTGCCTATTCTGCTGTACTTTTCTAGTGCCACACTTTTCGATTCTGTGTCTTTCAATAAGGTCACCTCTCATCCTTCTACGTTCCAGGGAGCAGAGTCCCAACCTATTTAGCCTTTGCTCAACGGACAAGTCCCTTCATACCAGGGATCATCCTAGTCAACCTTCTCTGAACTGCTTCCAAGGAAATCATATCTTTCCTTAAGTATGGGGACCAAAACTGTTCACAGAACATAGTACAGGTGCAGTTTCACCAGTATCTTCTACAGTTGCAGTAAGTCTTCCCTACTCTTATATTCCAACCCCCTTGAAATAAGGGACAACAGTCTAAACTTATTTCTTTGTATTTGGACATGGACTTGTTCAGCATCTGAGGAAATGTGAATGATGCTGAACGACTTGCAATCATCAGCAAATATCCCCATTTCCAACATTATTGAAAGAAGATCAGTGGTAAAGCTGCTGAAGGCGGTTGGGCTGAGAATGCTCAGGTTCTTCATCATGACATATTGATAAAAATTGTTGATAGTTGATATCCAACCATTGATCTTTATAGTATCCAATTGTAATAACCTGTCAAGTTGAACATGTGCAATTAATTCCTACTGTCTGTTTTCTATTCATTAACTTAGTCTGGGGAATCCTAATTTTGTGTAACAACTTTGCGAATAACAATTCTTTTTTTAAAAATTCAAACGTGCTCCATCTTCTGGTTGTCCTTATAGTTACACATTCAAAAATTATTAATAAACTGAGCTGGATGTTGAGAAAGGTGAATCCCTTTCAGTTCTAGCAAATAAGAGTTGACATGTGCTGCTCACAAAGTGCAGTCAATAGCACTGTGCACTGTGGGGAAGCCTATAATCAGAGCAAAGCTCCATGTTTGTTCTGCTGCTTCTTTCCATTAAAGAGAGATTTGCATGTAGTTAGCTGTCATTGAACAGAGAACATCAATAAACTAACTACTTTGATAGTAAATGGTGTACTGCCATACGTTACAAAGATCTCCAGCTCCTGGGAGGAGACAGATGCTTAAAAGTTCTTGCTTATGATCACCTTCACAATGTAGGCCTTGTTCTCCTTTGTGGTTGCAGCAGGTGACAGACTTTATCAATAGATGGATGCTCAACACCTTATTCCTTGCTGAAGTTCTAGTAGGGCACTGCTTCTTGAATATCTTAGGCAGGTATTATCTCCTGCTAAAAGATTTTCACCCAATCTTCCTCCTCCCCTTCCTGTTGTGCATTTCTTCTGCTCATTCACCATCACCTCCTATAGGAAATGTCCATCCATTTCTAGAAAGAGCTGGTTGGTGCTGTAGGTCAGTCCTTCAGCACATTGTCATACCCTTACAATTCGTAGATTTGTGGAATTTGAAATAACTACAGAAAGCACCAGATATTTATAGCAGCAGCCAAAACAACATTGCTAGTATCTAACATGAAAATTGTTGATCATCCTTTTAAATAAAGGTGGTAAACCATCCTCCTTGAATTGAGCATGTGGACAGCTGTGTGTTGTAAAAAGAGGAGTTTGGCTGGAGGGTTGAACTCAAAAATGATGGCGCTCCTATCAAATTATGCTTTGAATTTCGTACATACCTCAGGACAAACTGCACAAACCCAAATGGCCTCATTAAACTCTTGTTTGTTGCAATTTATTCATGCGGTACAGAAACCTTTCCAAACTCAGTAACCACTAACCATCTCCAAGTCTGATTCTTAGCCTTTAAGGAGCAACTTGGAGGAGAAAAGAGTACAGAAGTGCAGATGTTTAGGGAGTGAATTCCAGAGGTACACACCCGGTTAACAGAGGAATTTCTACAATGCTGCTCTGGAATTTAGCCTAGATTACTTATATCCTAGATCAGGACAGAACACAACCTCGCAACCTAGAAAGGAACACTACCGACAGAATGAAATTAAGCTTACTTCTGGCTTATTGTTGATGCACATGTAACTGAAAGTAGACTCTTGGAGATTTGTGTGGATGCACATGCACAGATCTCTGCTTTTGCTGACCATAGAATGCTGTATGGATTTTGATGTAATGTTTATCGAGTAACTCAATTATCATTCCCCTCACTACTCATTAATATTAGATTGTTTGTCAACAATAACATAGACTCTGTATCAGATGCCCAATGCAGATTTAGATAAAATGTTTAATAATTCAGAAGTAAATAACTTAATAACTTTGCCTGCAGGCTGTTTTAGATTCACTCTTTGATTCAAACTGTCTCTGAAAATGCTTTATGATGTTTGCAGCTGCATTTTATTTAGCAGAAAACCTCTTTTTGCCACATCTGGATAGAAGAGGGTGAGAAAAAGTTCATCTTCTCACAAGATTTCTGCTGTGTTATTACAATTACAAACATTAATAATGGGAGGAGGTGACAAAACACCCCATTCTTCTTACATGCTGCATGGACAAATGATCCATAAAAGAATCCTTCACATACAGTACTCAATGGATATGGCTGGAAAATTACATTATCAGGTGATTAGGCAGTAGCTATCAATCATCTAGGAAAGAAAAATCTGTCTGGTGAAACATCCTAAACACCTGATTCCAGTTTAATGGTGGGACTCGACATCAGAGCTCTTTGATTTTACCCTCTTTTGGAACAATTTTACTTTATGATATAAACAGTGAAAGAAAATGTCAAGATTGCAGACTTCTCAATGCTTATCTTGGACAGTAATTCAAAAGATTTGAACTATTTCCATTCTTTCCAAGTCAAGCGTTGCATGACATTTGACTGTGTGCTGAGGATAATAATAATTTTCTGGATCCATTTGTTAAATCCTAATGAAATAGTAACAGATTAATTGTTGCAAACATAGTCTGGCCTCTTCTTTTTTATCCTTTTGAGCAGACTGACATTTTAGTTCTATTCTGCAAACTGCGAATTACATCTTCAATGTGTTGGAGTAAATCGCGTGAATAATGACCATACATCAGAACACACAATTCCCTGAACAGCTTTTGGCAAGAGGCCAGCATGAATATTGCCTGTAATATTGTACAGCTTTCAAGTTTTTTGTAAAACATTCTTGGGGCAAATATATGCAGGGATACTCCTAAACATTCATTGTAACTTCAGCACAAGCCATGGAAAACTTGGAAAAGCAACATAAATGTTGAAACTCACCTTCTTAATTCAAGAAGCCAATCAATACAAACTGGTCACACATAGAAGCAAAAATGCTGCTAAGTATTTCGCAATTCAATCAAAATGAAAACGTTTTAATGAGAAAAATACTTTGCATCATGACATAACAAGTACTATGTAAAGTGTAGTTTTCCTAATTTCTCCTCCAAGCAAAATATCACTGCAAATAATCTCTTATCTGCTTAAGTTTCTTTAATTTCCTCAGTTTCTAATGTATACTATTTTCAGAATGATTGTCTGTGGGATTGTTCAATCATTAAATATCATTTCTGAATTGTTAAAACTCCACATGACAATTACAGGCGGATATATTGGTGGCGTACATCTGCATGTTTGTACTGAAGTTTAAGATGTTTCATTAATGAGGTGGACGAAGGGTGGGTTATGAAATTGGAGATGGCTACAGAGGGACCCTGTACAGTTGTTTATGGGGGTACCTCATGCTTTCTGGGTGACCAGCGCTTTTTTTTCTCACTAGCAACAAGCTAGCTTTTCATTTCAGTGATTGTGAGAGATGGTGTGATGTATAGGACATGAGAGACATGTTGAGATTGCTTGATTGTCTCCCAATTGTAGGCTGAGATGGTACATCAGACACGCCAACTAGCAAATGTTTTACATGTATTTAATTCACATGTTTTTGCTGGAAGGAGCAGGACTTTGCCAACCCGGTGGATGCGTTTTTGAACTTGCTGGCAAGTAAAGGTTGACAGAGGATCCCAGAATGGGCTAAAATTCTAGAGTTTACCACACAATTGGTGGAGTCAATTAATCCCTCATCATAAAACTCAGCTGATTTTCATTCCATTTATTTCAAGAGAATGAAATTCAGGCAAATTCTATGGCATGGAGGCAATCTAACTTGCTATATTACCATCTATGCAGTGAGGACATCATTCTAATGTTTTATTGAGGCAAGTTAGGAAAGGAAAATTTGCTTGAGCAGGTCTTGTTGTCTTTGTTGTAAGTACTCTGGGTGTAATTGTATCGACAGGATTGTCCTGACTGGACTTATTTTAAAATTGAGTAATTTACATGTCGAGCTAAATGTAATAACTGGGAACTGGAAGTTGAAAAGCACACAGTTTGAATTGAGGAATTGACTGCAAGAGGTTACTCAGTTCTTGATTCAGTTAGATTGTTGTAGATATATGTTGCTCTTATGAAGAGTCTATCAAAGGCTCACTATGAGGAAGCAGCTAATTAAGTACATTTGAATTGTTGTAATATCAAAAATGTAGCAGCCTATTTCAGCACAACAAACTCCCATATTCTAGTAAAACTGACCAGACAATCTTTCTTTAAGCATTTTGGTTGAGGGATAAATGGTGATAAGCACTGGCTGGGATACCCTGGAAGGAAGTTGGAGCCTGAGATTAAAACCATATATGAGAAACAGTACCACTGACTATGTAGCACTGAGGGAGTGTCAGTCTTGATTTTCCTGCTCAAGCCCAGGAGTGGGAATCTTGTGATTCAGAGGCAAGATGGCTTCCAAAAGTGCCAAAGCTGACTTTACACTTAATAACCAATGTCTGAAACTGAAGGAAGTGTAGACCTGGATATGAGAGACCAAGAGGTTTGATGACAATTTTTTGTTGAGATTTAATTAGATAATCATGGGGAATGTAACTGAGTACCAAAGTGCTTCCAAGATGCCAAGGCCATTAGATTGGTTGCAAAAGCACTTGCAAAAGGAACATAAGATCAGGAATAGGCCATTCGAGTCTATTCCACTAGTAAGGTCATGGATGATCTGCATTTTAACTTAAATAACCTGGTTTGAATCAATGTGCTTTTCACACTTGGCTGTCAAAAATCTATAGCTTTCAAATTTAAAATAGTTGATTGACCTAACATCCACTCACTTGTGTGGGAAGTAATTCCTCACATCTGCTATCCTTTGCATGAAAAAGTGTGTCCATTTTCCGCCTGAATAGCCTGACTCTAACACAAAGGTTATGTCCTCTTGCCTTCGACTTGCTCGCTACAGAAAGAAATTTGTCTTCTGTACGAGAGTTTTCCTCTGACAAGGAGATGATGACTCAGGAGGCAGACAGGGGTCAGGCAAGTAGAAGGTGTTTATTCAAGCTGAAACTAGTTAATGCAAGGGGATGGCCAAAGGATCTTCTCCCCAGACTGCCCTCGGAAGGGAGATTCATGATACACTCTAATTAACATTTTCAAAATCCTCAAAAAGCTTAAATCCAATCACCCCTAACCTTTCTGTCTTCTAAGAATACAAGCCGAGATTATATATCACCTTGTCAGAATCTAACCTATGGAGCATGAGTAACATACTGAAACTTTGCTGCTCACCTTCCAGTTGAGGTGCAGTATCTAGAACTATACAGTTTCCAGCATTTTGTTACATCAGCATTTTGTCCAACCGCATCAAAGTGTTAGGAATAAAGGCTCACATTCCACTTACCTATTTGATTTTGTTTCTATTCCTACATTTCAGAGATCCATGTGCTTGGATCCCTAAACCTCTTTGGGTTACCACTGCTTCCAGTATATCACCATTTAAATAATACCCAGATTTCTCCATTTAATGGTCCAAAATATCTGAACTCATGCTAATCAATGGTGAAATCCATCTGCTACAGTTTTGCCCACTCACTTAATCTATCAATGTCTCAAATAATGCTATGCTCCAATCTTCCTGTCATCAACAAACTTAGATATATAGCACTCTATTGTGGTTTCTAAGTTTTTTAAATAAGTATCGCGAACAGATGAGGCACCAGCACGGATCAATGCAGAACACCAGTGGGCACATCTTTACAGTTCAAGTACATATGCATTGTTCCTATTCTCTGGCTTCTACTCCCTAACTAATCTTCTAACCAGGTCAATAATTTGTCTTTAATTGCGCAGCTTTGCTTTAGCTAATACTGTTTGATGAAAGATAAAGAAGTGGTTCAGCTGACAACTATAATGTCACCAACATACGGACATTCCTCGATAGATTTAAATATAAGATCGAAGTTGTCCCCAGTCGGATTTTGGTTGATGCGTTCTTTGTAAACGCTGGGAATATGAATACTGAGACTGGGTTCTTACTGAAAATAATTAGCAGAAGATTTACTTATAGAGCAAGATGGTCTGACGCTTTTCTCCAAGAATGATACCATCCAATGTCATCACTATGTCATCACTGTCTACATGCTTACCTCTTCATTGTTGCAGGCAATATCACAACATTAGAGATTATGTCTGACCAAATTTGGTTTTTATTTACTGTTACCAAGCAATCAACCTTCCTACTATCTAGAAAGTTTGTCTCACCTGTAGCTGCACTTTGCTGGTGTATTCTTTACTTCTAATTACTAGATATACCTAAGATAAAGCAAAAGCAAAAGAAGATTGACAGCAGTAATTAAACTCAAACTTTTTTTTGTACCCAGAGCCACAGACAGGCAGAAGTAACAAATTCCACAAAGTACCAGCAGTAGCCATCTGGGAAAATGCCACATAGCTTCACTGATTCCAACTGAAGGGAAAAGAAATTCAGAAGACCCAGAAATAAAAAGATTTTCAAGCACGTGAGTTTGCAATTTTAAGAACATTGTCACTGCAAGAAGGTGTAGGCAGCCAGTCAGCAGCAGAGACTGTCAGCAGAACCCATGGAAGCAGCAACAAGACAAGCTAATGACTCATGAGGCAAAATCTCATTTGGAAGCTGGTAAGAAGTGCTGACATAACAGTATATGTAGGAAAAGAAAGAAAAGCCAACCACAGATGAAAAAGACAGAGGCGTCAGTGAAGGAGGCTCTGCAAGGAGCAATGGAAAACTCCAAGAGGTAAAGTTACAGATTCATAAGGGGAAAGGGTATAACATAAAGGAAGAAATGTCACAAAAACAAGAAGAGGAAGGAATGGGAGTGTAAAAGAGAGTTTCTACCTCTCAAAAGAAGTACTGCCATCACCAACACCACGGCACGAAAGGTAGAACCTGAAGGAACATTGAAAATGGAAGAAAAGAAACTGGGGCTGGGTCTTTGGAACTGAAAAGGGCTCAGAACTTATTCAGGCAGAAAATGAGCAAATTCTAAAAAAAAGTCTAGTGCAAGATCCTAGCAGAAGAAGAAATGCCAGGCAAGATTAAAGATTTCAAGGTTTCTGGAATCAGTAAATTAAGCTGGAATTTTGATGGGAAGGTTGATAAAATCCATAGCCAGGGAATGATATTTAAACATTTGTGTTGAAGAAAGTCCTCAATGTTTTAGATTGTGAAAGGTGGGAAGATGATATTTTGCCATAGAAGAAAGCAGAAAAGCTCAATTTAGTGCAGAAGGCAGGAAATCCCTGGAAGAAGTGAATTCCCTTCACTTTGATTGCTTACAAAAGCAGGAAAACCGTGGAAAAGATGGGAAAGTCCAGTCAGCAGTGCAGTGATACACTATTTTAAATAAACATGTGGAGAAGCTTGGGAGGTACCCGTAATACAATTGTAAGCTTTAATGAAGATTCAATACAATATTTAATAAATATGCAGTATAAAAGGTCAGTAAATCAAAGACATGCTAATATTGCTTTAATAACAATTCCATCACGCTCTGTCGTCATTTGCTTTCAACAGCATAGGTAATATGAAGATATAAGCTTAAAGAGCATTAAAACAAAGTAATATTAAATTAATGTAGATGTAAAATACCTTTACATCTTTAATATGATTTATCAGTATATTAAGAAGAAATGGAAAATGTTATTTGGGCAGCATGTGGCTCCGTGGTTAGTACTGTTGCCTCACAGTGCCAGGGACCAAGGTTCGATTCCAGCTTTGGGCGATTGTCTGTCTGGAGTTTGCACGTTCTCCCCCTGTTTGCGTGGGTTTCCTCCAGGTGCTCTGGCTTTCTCCCACAGTCCAAAGATGTGCAGGCTAAGTGAATTGGCCATGCTAAATTGCTCACATGTTCAGGGATGTGCCAGTTAGGTGCATTAGTCAGGGGAAATATAGGGGAATGGGTCTGGGTGGGTCACTCTTCAGAGAGTTGGCGTGGACTTGTTGGGCCATTGGCCTATTTCCAGACTGTAGGGATTCTGTGATTGTATATAATACTTCTTAGCAGATTCAAGATCAGAGAAGGACTGTAGATTTGACATGCAAAGATCATTTGATATGCAGCACTGCCTCAAAATTTAACACTAACACTGACACTGAGAAAATTACTGCACTCGTATCTTCAGTGGGCCTAGCTGCTGATGACGTTCTTAACAGCAATACATCAAAGTAAGTGCAGACATTTGAAGATGTCTTACAAACATTTGATAATTGCTTCAATTTATGAACAAATAAAAATCTTAAGCAATCAACATTTATTGGATGAGTTCAGATTTCAGGTGAAGCTATAGACAATTTCATTAATTACCTGTACAGATTATTGGAAAATTATAGATATGGAGCTATGAGATCAGAATTCATAGGAAACAGAATTACTGTTGGAATTATTGATGAAACGTTCTCAGATTTTTTTTCAACTCCAAAGAAGATTTAACTTTTCTGAAAGCTGTTCAAATCAGAAGCACAACCCAGACAGGTTCATTGAGAAATTCTAAGAGGGGAAGATCAATACTACCTCAAGAGAACAAAGTCTATTAACAGTATAAGGCATGGACAGTCTTGAGAAGCATGTGACAAGAAGCCAAAGACTTGATGCCAAAATATAATGTTAGTTCTGTGGCACAACAAAGGTTCACAGGCATAGACAATGTCCAGCCATTACCAAGCAATTACTTTGCAAAACTGTAGATTACTTCTGGCAATATGCAGAAGTAAGACAGTTTCTGAGCAGTGAAAGTACTAGTGGTCACACATGTAAAGTGGTGCGCACAGTGGAAGACTCATCTCTATTAGAAGAGATAACTGTCAGTGTTATATTTGTAACAACCAACTTGCAATGCCTGAAGAAGCAGAAGTTACAACCTACAGAGGTACAGGTGGAACTGTAGGAATGCTATAAATTACACTGTAACATATTCACATAAGGGAGTTGCATATATATAATATTTATATATATATATGCTATTCGCAATCCACCAACTTCACTTTTGAGCCTGCATGCAAGTCTTAGCCTCAATTTTATCAGAGCAGTTAGAAGAGATCAAAAACCTCTCAGAGAACAATTGGTTCAAAAACAAATAACATTGGTTCAGGAACTAACTATTGTTGACCAATCATCAAGGTGCAATCAGCAGAAGACCTCACTGAGCTTTCCAGGATCAGAATGGAAACCAAACAGTTGAAATAATCCAGTGAGGTTAATCAGACTGGTGTAAGAGAACTGTTTAACTTTGTCAACATACATAAACTCACAGAACTCACAGGACTGGTTGAAATGTTCAGTCCTCTATCTTCTAAAACTGAACAGTCAAAGCCAGTGGCAGAGATAGTGCAGAGTGAGCAGTAATCTTTCAGTAATACAACTGAGGGTTTGTAGAAGCCTGCTTCACCTGTCAAACAATCTCAGCGTGTGACTGAAGATGTCCAGCCTGATCAAATTGTATAAGAGGAGAAAGTGAGGGCTGCAGGTGCTGGAGATCAGAGCTGAAAATGTGTTGCTGGAAAAGCGCAGCAGGTCAGGCAGCATCCAAGGAACAGGGATTCCTGAAGAAGGGCTTATGCCCGAAACGTCGATTCTCCTGTTCCTTGGATGCTGCCTGACCTGCTGCGCTTTTCCAGCAACACATTTTCAGCAAATTGTATAAGATAATGTTTCTGAACGAATTATGTTTCACATCACATTGGCTCTATCCATTCTACTGCTCTCACACTCAGTCTGTGGTTGGAAACAAAAGACTTAAACTTACGCTTTTTTGGGCAGATTACTTTGAGTTTCTTGAAGGATTTTTTATTGGAGTGAGATTTTTAATTGCATCTTACAAAGAGAGCCTCATTATCTACCTCCTCCAAACCTTGGTGAACATGCCGCACCAGCTGAGCACATTACAACATAACAGGAGGGCCTGCAGAGTTCCGAGCCCTGCCCATCCCAGATGCACATTAACCATGAAACCCAATCTTTCATTCCTTAGAGTCTATCATCATACTTAAATTACATACAGATGACTGACCATGGTCAAGGCCTGGACTCTGTGTGGTGTGTGCCTCTGACTAGAGGTTATTGATTGCCCTGACAAACAACTAATCCCCTTTGACTGGACTGGCAACTAGCCCCCACCTTGTTTCCAACATGACCATTTGGTTGAATAAATGTGTACACAGGCAGCTGGCACATGCTGAGAATTTTCAGTGTCGATTTGTCTGATGTGTTTGGCAGGATAGGTAACTGAAAATTGAAGAGGTGAGTTTAAATGTTAGTAAGTGCTTAACAAGCAATAATCCCTCTAATTGGTAACTCATCCTAGCCTAGAGGGAAACACACCTCACCACTCAGCAGAACAAAAATGGTGAAACTTTATTGCAGCATCCAGGGAACAGGAGATTCGACGTTTCAGGCACAGGCCCTTCTTCAGGAAACGAGGAGAGGTGACCTCACTTTCTCCTCGAAGATGCTGCCTGACCTGCTGTGCTGTTCCAGCAATAAAGTTTCAGCTTTGATCTCCAGCATCTGCAGACCTCACTTTCTCCTCGAAGACCCTGGATGCTGCCTGACCTGCTGTGCTGTTCCAGCAATAAAGTTTCAGCTTTGATCTCCAGCATCTGCAGACCTCACTTTCTCCTAGAACAAAAATGGTGTCATGAGATGCTCCTGATCTCACTGGACGTTTAGTGCCATGAATCTCATTATAGCCCACGTCACTTCGATCCCTTTAAGCTTCCACCTGAAGACTCTATAGCAGCTCAAGGGAACATCTGTACCAGCTCCCTAAGTACTATAATTATGCCCGACCAAATATAGATGCACTTATTGCTACCATACAAGAAACCTTCTTGTTATATAAAAATAGTACTCCTCCATAGAAATACCACAAGGTATCACAAGTGTTAAACTGCAAAAATACCACAAAGCCTGCTCCTGTCTAAATGTGCCCAGTACGGATGAGCCATTCACATTTTCCAGAATGCTGATTTCAGTTCTGGTGAAGGGTTAAAGGAGGTGACAATTCATTTGTGGTTACACATCCGAAGTTGTCTGAGGACTTAGAAAAATAATAGAGGGCTAAGGATTTGTACTGAGTCACAAGTGTATCAGCCATGATTTGGTTGGTAGCATTTTTGCTGCTGAACCACAAGGCCAGAGGGTGGTATCCCACTTGGGCATTGGAGGCCTGGCTAATACTTTGTCCCCTTCACTCAGCATTTAGTTATAAGCACATTGCTTTTTATGTGAGTTTCTGTGTCTAAGTCAGCAACAATATCTCCTACATTACAACAGTGACTATGATCCAAACAACTTTACTAGTTTTAAACCATTTTGAGTACGTTGGCTGGTTGTGAAAGTTGTTATATAAATGCAAGCTTTTCTTTTATAGCAATGGTAAGGAGAAGCAACTTACTTGAGTCAATAGCAGCATTTAACATAAATGTTTTTACATGAGTGAAAGGTATGATTGGAAAGGGACTTGATGCAAGAAGAAACATCTTTTTTTAAGGTCATTGTGGATTGGATTTTCCATGGGATCCACATCCCTTGCTGAAAGGTTGGTGCAGAACTCTCCTAACTGGGAATTGGAATACCTACCTCACTGTCGTTTAAGGTTAAAATGCCGCACTAATGGACTGGAGATGGGACATTCATCCCACAGGAAGAGGTCTTCTCACATTTGAGCGGTGCTGGTCGATCAGATGGCTGGCAGATTGATGGCCCCAGCACTGCAAGGTGGCGTGGTGCCCACATGCTGGGATTACAGGCAATCCCCAACAGGCAGACTATTGCCGGATTCAGATACCACTGTACATGGGGAACTAGGATCAGGACAGCAAGCCCTAGCAAGGTGGGAGGGGAGGGGTTGTGAGGAGATTGGGTGACAGGTTTGAGAGCCTAAGTAAGGGTATGAAGGAGGATGTTTGGTCTTGGTAGGAGCCCACAAAAGAGCACCTGCACCTAATCCCCCTCCTGCTGCCCAACACCAACCCACCCATCTAAAATAACTGGGTTTCACAAGTGAATTGAGTCTGTCCGGCCATGGGTAAAACCATAGTGGGAGCAGGCCTGGTTCCCAAGTAGCTATTAACTAGCTAGTTAAGGAATTGGGTGGGCAGCAGGCAGGCTATCTACTGGATTTTATGGAAAATCCTGCCTTCAAATGCTTAGGTGGACTGGCGGAAAATATATCACTGCATTTCTTCAGTACTATAGTCAGGTCTTTGGAATAATACCATTGGCACAGACATGCTTAGTTGCCTCTCTGCTTGCTTCCTGACCTACTCGATATGACAGTCATTTTCCATGAAAGGAAACAGAATGTCTATTCCAGTCCTCATTTGTTTAATAAACTCATCCAAAACAACAAGGTGCCTTACTTTCTGAAAATGGGCCTGATTTTCTGAAGCGCAGAGCTCAATTACCATTTAGAAGTTAATCTCCACCTTATGAGGTAAACGTAGGCTTTAAGAATCTCAACCAGATTTCTCAGCCCCATTGATGTCACTGTGTCTGTGAGCAGCATGAATGTTACTTATACTTAGATTGTTTTTATTGTTGAAGTGTAAGTTCTGGCTATTTGCAGATCTAAACAGAACTCTTTTGCTGAGCAGAAATCTGAGCAGACAGGGCTGTGATTCAGAGGAATTTTCATGGCTCTTCACGGCCTTGTGGAATCCTGAGTCATTCCCAAAAACTAACCAGACATGGGGGCAGGAACAAATAGCACACAAGACCGCTCCAAAAAGACCACAACAAATTCAACATCTCTTTGAAAGGATGTCCTTGAGACACAAACCAATGGGTGTGTGGTACATTTGGTCTATCTGTGTGAGTTGGTCTCAGTGATGATTTTAGGGTCTTGCTCCAAGATGTCCCTCCATGAACCTCTGTCACTTGATGACCTAACTGCTACCCCCAGCTTCCATTAACTTCAACCATTACGGAGATGAGAAAAGGATATACAGACCAAGATACACTTACTGGGATTGAGGAAAATTAAAGAGATTGCATTTGGATTTTATCTTAGCTGACCTGCTGGGAATGGTAGTTTCAGAGTGCAGGGAGTCAGGAAGAAGAAAATTCACTACAAAACACAGAGTTTTAACTCCACAGTATGGGATATCACCAGCAGGTTTCCCATCTTGAAGCTATGCCTGACTGATGTTTTGTCTTCCAGTTAGTTAGCAACCATTCAGAAAAAGGTTGCAGGGAAAGGGAAGGGTAATGGTGAGTGAGGGTTATCCCAGAGCATGAGGAGAAGTCTGATCATGGGAGTTATTATTATTATTATTATTATTATTATTATCCCAAGGCACTGTTATCCCAGTGGTAACAGTGTGGCCCTGAGGCACTCTTATCCCAGTGATGACGGTGTGGCCCAAAGCACTGTTATCCCAGTGGTGACAGTATGGTCCCGAGGCACTGTTATCTCAGTGGTGACAGTGTGGTCCCGAGGCACTGTTATCCCAGTGGTGACAGTGTGGTCCTGAGGCACTGTTATCCCAATGGTGACAGTGTGGTCCCGAGGCACTGTTATCCCAGCGGTGACAGTGTGGTCCTGAGGCACTGTTATCCCAGTGGTGACAGTGTGGTCCCGAGGCACTGTTATCCCAGCGGTGACAGTGTGGTCCCGAGGCACTGTTATCCCAGTGGTGACAGTGTGGTCCTGAGGCACTGTTATCCCAGTTGAAAATGTGTTGCTGGAAAAGCGCAACAGGTCAGGCAGCATCCAAGGAACAGGAGAATCGACGTTTCGGGCATAAGCCCTTCTTCAGGAATGAGGAAAGTGTGTCCAGCAGGCTAAGATAAAAGGTAGGGAGGAGGGACT
>NC_057710.1:128377535-128394526 GCF_004010195.1 Chiloscyllium plagiosum
GTTTTGCATTTCTTGCGGTTGCAGGGGAAGGTGCCGGGAGTGGAGGTTGGGTTGGTGGGGGGTGTGGACCTGACGAGGGAGACACGGAGGGAGTGGTCTTTTCGGAACGCTGATAGGGGAGGGGAGGGAAATATATCACTGGTGGTGGGGTCCGTTTGGAGGTGGCGGAAATGACAGCGGATGATACGTTGTACATGGAGGTTGGTGGGGTGGTAGGTGAGGACCTGGTGACAGTGTGGTCCCGAGGCACTGTTATCCCAGTGGTGACAGTGTGTCCCAAAGCACTGTTATCCCAGTGGTGACAGTGTAGTCCCAAGGCAGTGCTATCCCAGTGGTGACAGTGTTGTTCTGAGGCAGTGTTATCCCAGTGATGACAGTGTTGTTCTGAGGCACTGTTATCCCAGTGGTGACAGTGTAGTCCCGAGGCAGTGTTATCCCAGTGATGACAGTGTTGTCCTGAGGCACTGTTATCCCAGTGGTGACATTGTGACTGGTAAAAGACTACTTGCCATCTCTGAGGAATCTGCACCTGGCTTTTCAAGAGAGTCCCCAAAGAGCCGTAGTGTGTGGGCCTGATTTTGAACTGCAACAGCTCAGTGCGGGAGTCATAAGACAGCAGTTGTTGCTTCATTGTAGGTACCCTTGTGCTAACATGATGTGGACCACCAGCTCTACACTGGAAAGGTTAGACACTGGTCAAAAACCCCTGTGCCAGGTTGAATCCGCAGTTACTGTGAGATTGTAGCAGGCGTGATACAACTCCATGTGTTTTTATGTGCATCAATGTGTTCCTGGACTTCACCACATCTTCTTCTGAATCCTCTGCAGCAGGAATGGAAGGCTTCCAGTTCTGTGGTTTTCCCTTTCTCCACTTTGCTGTTCCATTAACAGTTCTCTCCCTTCCTTAAGAATCTTCCAGTAGCTGTGTTAACTTGTGTGCTCCAGCTTTTGAAAGGGGGTAGGGGGAGGGGTGTGGGGTGGGGGAAGCGGTAGGCTGCTTTTAAGCCGTTAAGGCTGATGTATACCTGGTAAGCTATATGTCTGATGGGCCCGTGGTGAGTGTATAGCTAGACATGTTCCAATCAGGTGGACGAATGTGTTGTACCTGTCACACATTGTGCTTAAATTTGTTTATTTACCAAAAGAACTGTGAATCAACTCTTATAAACAATAATATTCATTTATTGAACACAATTATTATTAGAACAGTTAAGTATACTATAAACTAATGAAAAAAACACTACAAACTATCTTATGCTTTAATTTAACTTTGTACCACCACATTAGAACTTGGCCAGGCTGTACTTGGTGATGTCATCTTCTTCTTCCAATGGTCTTGGAGGTGTCTTCTCTTTCGGTGTATGTTATCGAGTTACCGTCCTGAGCGGGGTTTTGCGGCGATTCTTATCCTTCCGAATCTTCACACCCTTTTGGGATGGTCTTGAGGACCTGCCAATGGATTGATCAGGTATGATTACCTCATCAATCACACCCAACCACACATTGGCACGTTGATGACAGGGTGGCCCTTAGGTGTCCATTACGGTAGGTGCTGGGTACACGTAACCTCCTCTAACTAAGGGAGCTAGGCGCCTCCATGTCTGGCGAATGACTCGCTGCTCCCGATTGTCCCAAAGGGTGACATTCCATTGTTCCATTTAAGTCCAACTTCAGATGTGTATTGTAGGGTCTGCAGCTGAAAGGTTTGTTTGCAAACTGTCTGTGGGCAGCTGCAGCTTGTCTGGATTCTGCAGCAGGTGGATTAGCACTGTCACTTTAGTCAAGGCTGGATGCCATTTCCCAGCATTCTTTAATCATCGTCCATCTTTTGTAACTCCCTGGTAAGTTTATTATTGTCCATTATTTCGGGTGGCCCATCTGGCCACAAACGGGAAGTATGAAGACTGAGTGCAGCCTGTCTTAATGGGACCAGGCTTTACATGATCTCATATCATAATCTCCATGCCCAATATCAGGCCCCATCACCAATAGGTTGCCTGTTGGGAATTCCATATTTTTGTCTTTTATAAGAAGATGAACATTATTGGGATGCTGCTAGTTTCCACATATTGGAATATTCCAGCAGAGCCACTTGCCAAAGGAAGTTGTTGATTAGTTCTTTTACATGCAGACCTACATCCTACTTGCACCACAAGTACAGGTTCATAGTTCCTTGAAAGTGGAGTTGCAGATAGACAAGGTGGTGAAGAAAGCATTTGGTATGCTTGCCTTTACTGGTCGGTGCATTGAGTATAGGAGTTGGGAGGTCCTGTTGTAGTTGTGCAGGACATTAGTTAGGCCACTTTTGGAATACTGCAATCAATTCTGGTCTCCCTGCTATGGGAAGGATGTTGTTAAACTTGAAAGGATTCAGAAAATATTTACAAGGATGTTGCAAGGGTGGGAGAGTTTGAGTTAAAGGGAGATGCTAAATAGGCTGGAGCTGTTTTCCCTGGAGCATCGGAGGCTGAGGGGATTATAAAATTGTGAGGGGCATGGGTAGAGTAAATAGACGATTTCTTTACCCTGGGGTGGGGCAGTCCAAAACTAGAAGGCATAGGTTTAAGGTGAGAAGGAAAAAATTTAAACAGGGCGTAAGGGACAACTATTCCACACAGAGGGTGGTGCGTGTATGGAATGAGCTGCCAGAGGAGGCTAGTACAATTACAATATTTAAAAGACATCTGCATGTATATGAGTAGGAAGGGTTTAGAGGGATATGGGCCAAGTGCTGACAAATAGAACTAGATTATTTTAGGATATTTAGTCAGCACAGATGTGTTGGACCGAAGGATCTGTTTCCATGCTGTACATCTCTATGACTCCATGACTAAATTACCCAGCACATGTAATTACTAAAGGTATAATTGTCCTTTTATACAGTGAAGTCATTGAGGGTAGTTCATCACCACCTTGTCAAGGGACAACTAGGGTTGGGCAATAAATGATGGCTTAGCCAGCAATGCCCACATCCTGTTAGTGAAGTTGTCAAAATCTCTAACATTAACTACAAAGGAATTCAGCAAGTCATGAATGTGTGACTTGACTTGGAGTAAATTTACTGAGTAACAGGTCCCTCAAAGTCCAATACATAATGAATTGTGACTGATTCCCTCTGCTGTCCTCTTTTCTCTTTCACATTTAAACTGTGTGTGCACTCATCTCAATTCTTATCTCCAGCATCTGCAGTCCTCACTTTCACCTGTGTGCGTACTAGAGCTGGAAATTTCTCCAGTAAAGTGTATGCATCTGCAAGTGTGACAGAAGAAATTGTATCATTTCTCATTGTTGAATTATAACCCTCTTGTAGCACTATGGGAGTTGGTTAGTTCAGTTGGCTGGATGGCTGGTTTGCGACACAGAGTGTGGGTTCAATTCCTGCACGGACTGAAGTGACCATGAAGCACTCTCCTTCTCAACCTCTCATCTCACCTGGTGAACCTCAGGCTTACCCACCATCAGTCATTTCTCTCAAGTGACAGAGTAGCCCATGGTCCAATAGGACAGTAATATTCTTACCATATCTACCTGCCTGTCACACTGGAATGGCCTGGATGCAGATTCACACACTTCAAGATTCAGTATCACATATGTTGCTAGTGAAACTCTCAGAAATGAATCATGGCTTAGCAGTATGAAACTGACATTCCTTTCTAACCAGTGAATTCACAAGATAAATAAACTTCATTCTTGGGTGAACTAGGCTCCCTGGTCTCTTCAGTTCCTCTTCAAGCTGAAACATAGAGATAGGGAATTGATTTATCTGCTGTTACTACCCTGACTTTTGCACAGTGTGCACCTTGGAAATATTGTGTAGAAAAGACCATCGATCTTGTTTGGCTGTAATTGCAGCTTGTATTTTTTTGTTGTTCGTTAATGAGACCTGACCAGAAGATTGCTCAGGCCTCTTGCTAACTGAATCCGGTGGGCAGAGTAGATGTCCTCCCACTGTATGTGTGATGGTTGCTCCGTACGGATATAAATCTCAATATACACTAATATGACATATGTGCTTCCAGCACTGTGCTCTGCATCCCAGAAAAAACACAGTGGCAAACATTTCAGACAGCTGCAAGGCTGTTTATGGAAGTGGGACAACATAGTTCAATAAATTCGGCTGTCAACCCCATATAGCGGTGGGTTTTTAAATCATTCGTTGAAGCTGTTTTCTTCACCATGATATTTTATTTGCCTTAATTTTAGTTGGTTACCTGCCAATCAACTATCATACGATCAAATGAGTATTCTTCTAATCATGTTGCTTCACAACTGCTCTGCTTTGTAAGTGAGCTGAATTTTTTTCAAGAAATCTCTCTAATTAGTTTCCCCTGTGTTCCTCTTTATGTTTGCATGCCAGCAGCCTTTGTGATTGGAATTATGTCTATGAAGCGGTTGATGTGGCTGTGGCACTCTTTGTTGTATGGATTATAGCACTTTGATGTGACCTTGCACTATCAGGCTCTTTGCTTTTGCTTGGATCACTGCCGGCACCACCAGTGGAGCGCTGGCTGTTGCTACTACGGTGTCTGTACTCTCGTTCAGATGTGCTACTACTTCCCTCTCAGTGCCAGCAAATGTTGTGTCTCATTTTCTCTCAGTACAAGAGGACACACTCTCAGCATGATTAGTAAGAGAGACCTTCTAGTCTGAAGCAGTAATTATCTCCTCCTAATTACAATGGAGAGCTGGGAGTTTCTCTTTAAGTGCACATGTGCTGCAGCTCCTGACAAACACACCAACTTGCTGTACTGACATGCTACAACGTTGTCTACAGCTGCACTGAATGATATATCTACAGTTCATGCATATTGGCAACATAGCAGGCAAGTTGGTGACTATTTTTCCAATGTCATGTGCCATTCAGTGAAGTAGCATTTTGCATGTGGGATAAAACCATGATTATTTACAATCCTGTTGAAATATCGAATATTAATACTTTTGTAAAACAAATAGATCCTTAAACATGAATGTTTTGAAACAAATAAACTTGATTTTAGTAGCATCAAAGAGATTAACTGCCTTAGTAATGTCAGGTGGTTCTTTTTGCAGGTGGTCTCTGCCGGCAAAGATTCGATCCTGAATTATTCAACTAATTGTTGGGATTGATAGTCGACACAATAGAATAGATTTCACAGGTGGTTCTAACATAGATTATGTTATACACGCAAGCAATTACTGCATATCTTAAACTATAAAAAACAAAGCAAAAGAAAAGAGTCTTTGAAAATTCCAAGCTAAGCAGCACCAGCGAGTGGCAGATGGTAACTTTGAAGCTGAGTTGGATTGAGTACATAAAGAGAAAGGCTACTAATGAGGCTGTAGTTTGGAAAACAACAGGAGTTGCAGTATGAAACTGGCATGCAAACAGCCTTCAAGTCCTGAATGAAGAATGAAACTACAAGACGTACTTCTCCATCTGCTGTAATTTCTCAGATCACCCACAGTGTACAAGCCAGTGTCCAGAAGAGATCAGAGGCATGCTGAACAAAGAAAATACGTTTTTCCTTATCATCTCAGCTGTCAGATGAGTTAGCAACTTTGAAAAATGAGACTATTGTTATTTAAATGCTAATGATATATCGAAGCATTGATGCAGCTCTTCTACTGAAAATGGAAACTTGATTACTTGATGAAAACTAGTGATCTTTGCATTTTAAAATTTTCTTTTACTCTCCTCTCGAAAGGTACCTTATCATGATCAAGGTGTCAATAACAACTGCAATATCACTTATGTTATACCTTTTACACCCAAGGAATTGATTGATGAGAACCTGAAAATTGTAAAATTGCCATGGAGCTAATGTAGGTTAGCAAGTACGGGGTGACACCTATATGGGGAGTTGTGTGAGTTACAACATGGGCAGCAGAGTTTTGCATGACCTCAAGATTTTGAAGAGTCAAAGATGGAAAACCAGTCAAAAATAGGATTAGCTAATCATGGTGGTAACAAAGCTATTAATGAGGGTTTCAGTAGCAGTTGAGTTGAGACAAAACTGAAGTCAGGTTTGCAATTAAGTGAACATTGGTAGTTTCAGTGATGGAACAGACATGTGGTCAGAAACACTTCTTGATGCCAAGCACAACCCTAAGATTGTGAACTGTTTAGGATCAGAAAGGGAGAAAGGTGGAACTAGTGCTAGTGAACTGAGTTTGTGACAAGGATCGAAGGTAATGGCTTCTTCACTGGCTTGAACTTGGCAGCTCTAATGGATGCAAGTAGATGAATAACATGCATTAAATAAAATGAGATGTTCTAGCTTGTGAGATAACATCTCAAGGCCCACCAAGACCCTCCAAGATCAACATTCCCATAAGCGGGGACCGTTTGACAGTGTGGCTATGTGGAAACTGGAAATTCCTTGTGCAGACTGAAGGCAAGTTGGCCCCTTTAAATAAGTGTAGAAGCTAGCCCCACAAAACAATTTAAAGGGGCTGTGTTCTTAAATAATTTGTACATCCACTTAAAAACAAAATGAATTGGAATAAACATTCCTTGGGACATGTGTTTGCGCCTAAAGACTTTAATTTTTAAAATTTTATTTCAGCTGCCTGCGAGGGAGCAATAAACTTTATTTTGTCTCCCAAACCAGCTTTACTTCTGCAGTAATTCCTTGCTCATTGCTTGAGCATTGTCACTTACTACCCCAAGTGATCTCTCTGGCCATGGTAATTTAAGCACTCCCCTTGATTCAGAAGATATGAATAGAAGTTCATAGCAGACACATCCTCCCACTTACACTGAGATCACCAGCAGTGACATTTAGCCCTAAGTTGTTTTCTGCACTCTTTGACACCAGCATATCAGTCGCAAGCTGAATCTGTACAAAGGAAAGTTGAAGCAAGGAAGTATCTTTGGCTAAAACTGAGAAAAAGAGTCTTCAGTTGTTGATCACAAAGTGCTTCAATTCTGTTTTTCTTGTACTTAAACAGCTTTAAGAGACTGATACTTCTCAGAGGGTTTATATGTATAACAGAGTAAATGGTCTGCCAGTGGGCTTTAATGTTTCCTAATGAAGCCACAGAGGCAGACAGTATGCCAGTCAAAGCATCCACAAATTTCTTAGATCTGCTTCTGAAATCTAAAAGTAAAGCTGTCTGTGAGAGACTGTGGATATTAAAATCAGATGGTGATTGTGAACACATATGCAGCACAAATGCTTGATAGTCTGGACTCATAAAGCTTGATTGGGAGGAAAACTGGAACAGGAAGAGTTAAGAGCAGATTGTGCACGATCCCTAGGCTTAAACATCCAACTATCCTCGATGAATAAACACATTTAGCATTCATACTGACATGCACGCTACCCTGTTGCTATAATTCCATGACATCAGAACATTTACAGTCTAAATATCCCAATCAATAAAACCATTATGTACCTGTAACCTAAAACCTTTTTTAGCTTAGGAAAAGAACAAGCAACATCATGTGGGCAACAAAAGAGTATGAAATGAAACACAAATCTAATATGAAAAGATAACCATCTGCAAACCTCTATGCTCAAAAGGAAAGAAAATATCCATGTTGCATCTTTTAAAGCTGTTGTACACCTATTGTAATGCTTTTTTCCACAAATAATCAGCAAGACATCTGTAGTTAATAAGTGGGTGAAGTCTAGTGCCAAGGTGATACGTTGTTTCCTACCTTAAACGTTTAAGCTGCCTTTCATACATCAGTGATATGCTACACTTCACTCAGAGAGAAGGCAGGTAGAAATCTGCAATGGAGCAGGCAGCTGAACGTGTTGAAGACCTTGTCAAGCCTATGGTCCAGTGTTTTACTTCTGTTTGTTGTATTTAGAGCAGGGAATTAAAACTGATCTGATTTTCACATTTGTCAAATTTCTGGAAGTCTAGTAGGTTCAGTGTTTTATCCAAGCCAAACTAGCATTACCATTGTTATTATTATCCCTGTCAAAATCACAAACATCAATAATACTTTAAGCAACTATCATGGTGATGAAATGAATCGCTTTTCTTTCATGTAGATTTGTTGAGATTTATCCAATTCTGTCACGGGAGGTCACAAATCTTTGGATCTCTGCTGCTGCTGATGTCCAATTCCAATTAATGGATGATTTGGAGTCAAAGTGGGATTGTCTTTACTAAATATTTCTCGTCATTTAAATTGCCAGCATTGGAGCATTTTGTTTCCTCAGTAGTATTGGTGCATGGGTTAGTGTGTATAGAAGGCAAATCAGGTTCATAGATGGCAGTGCTTATGCATGCCACTAACTATTTCCTTTGTGCTTTTGAGAATATGTTAGCAAGGATATTTCTGTTGACGGATAGACCTACAGGCTATCTATGTATGCCTGATTTGTTTGTATAAGAAACATGACTACATGTTAAATACGTGTTCAATATTTTCATCATGTAAACTCCAGTATTTGTGCCAAAGTTATTTTTTGAAAAATATTATTGAAAACATTGAAAATGGTTTCAGTCAGCTTGTCTCATAAATTTGATTCACTTGCAGGTTTTT
The DNA here is from genome assembly GCF_004010195.1 of Chiloscyllium plagiosum. NCBI lineage: Eukaryota > Metazoa > Chordata > Chondrichthyes > Orectolobiformes > Hemiscylliidae > Chiloscyllium > Chiloscyllium plagiosum. Next base: position 128,386,018 of record NC_057710.1, read on the forward strand.
GGCATTGGTATTTAAATCCTATCCCTCATTGCATGGAAAAGTGAGTCTTCTTCAGGAAATTTTGCAATGCTTGTTATGAAGGCTTTGCCATGTTAACTTCAGCTGGACAGTTCTACAATTCGGATCCAGAGATTATAAAGGAACTGTGATATGGACCTATATTGCAATGGCACATAGCATGAGTTGAGACACCCTAGTGCTGTCCAATCCTTCTATGTGGTATACACAAAGTTTTTGTGCTTGTAGGATGCTGGAGTGCAAATGGTAAACATAGTACTCATGGTGTGCTGATGTTGGAGAAGGCAAATATTCAGGCTAATGGATGAAATGCTGATGAAATGGGCTGCTTTATCTTGAATATCAGTGACCTTCTTGAGTGTTGCTTCATTTACATTCACCCAAGCAAAGAAGAAACATTTCATTATATCCCTCATGTATGCCTTCTAGGTGGGGAAATGCTGTGGAGATGCCAGAATTGTGTTGGCTGCTACAGAATATATAGCTTTTGAAGAGCTGTAACAGACACAGCACTTTTCGGGATTGGTCCAGTTGCATTTCTGATCAATAATAACGGTGTTAATAGTGACTAGTCTTGATGATGGTGCAAATCTTAATCTCCTGAAGGAGATGGTGAAGTTCTGTGTTATTGAAAAGGACCAATTCTTGTCATTCTGAAGTGAAAGGATGAAAGAAGAGCTCTTCCAGGGTTCACAGCTGCTACTGGTTTCAATCCACAACTTTTCTGTTATCACCATTATGGAACCTTCAGTCATTTCGTTGGTGAGGCGTGCAGCTCGAAATTCGATAGCCCAGAAGGGGCCGAGGTGACTGTGGAAGCATGACAGGTACCAGCAAATAACCAGAATTATTTAGGTGAGGCCTTAACTCCAATTTCTAGTTAGCCTTAGGTTTCCTGGCTCAGGCGCCATTGCAGTTTCATTGCTGCCATTGCAGCCAGAACAGGCGCCAATGAATTGCTACTTCTATGTAGTTTCACTGCCCTTCACCGTGTTGCTTGGAATACTCAGCCACAACTAAATTGTTTACAGGTGGAGTTACTGCGAGTTGGGTTACTGAGGACTGTTCTTAATTCATACTGAAAGACATGGCAGGCTGCAATTCTGTGGGTTTCCATCCCAGTACAAATCAGCAATAAAAAAACAAGCTTTGTTACTTTTTAGGGAAAGGCAATGGTTTCTGATGCTAAATTTCAACCTTGAAAAGCTTGGACTACAGGCTTTTAAAAACACATTAATGCAGCAACTTTAACAATGTTTTCACAACGTATTGGTAAGTATTGGCGGTCTTAAATAATGATGCAGGCGAATGCACAAACATGTGTTCCCAGCACAGGGAGTGGGCAAGAGTTGCTGATAAGAAACACGTCTGGGGAAATTTTAGATGCTCATTCTTTGATTTTCTGTCTGTCATTGGTAGAAAATTGCAGGCTGTACATTTGCAATTTCTACATCAGCATTCATGAAAGTGCCATTTCCCACTGGCAGCAGTGGATTGTGGACCACCCCCTGTTGTTCTTTCTGATGAACATAGCAGGATTGCACCTTGGGCATGTTAAGTAGTACAAAAAAGTCATGGAAATGCACAGCAGGATAAACAGCTTCTGGGTGGGATCATTTAGCAGAATTTTTTTGTATATTCATTTTAGGTTTCTATCTTTTTTTTTCAATCTTTTATAAATGAACATCTAGATTTGAAAACCAGTGGCGAATAGTAGTCATGCAATGCTGAACAGTTTTCTGTTTCACTGATTAAGGTTAGTCAGGGAATGTATTTGCGTGGACATTTTGAAAACATGCATAGTTGATGGTAACAAAGGAAATTGTACATTTCATGGCTAATTTAATAGAATAGCCATAAAAGTCTGCAATGGTAATCTGAAACCATTAGTAGTGGAAAATATGTTGTAGGTCAATCAATGTCTAAATATTAATTCATAAGGTATTACAAAATAGAAAGAGGCCCTTTGGATGATCAAAATCCACCTGTCCATCTCTCTGTCCGTCTATCTATCCATCTATCTGTCCAATCTATCTACAGCCATCTATGTTTATACCTTAAAGCATGGAATCTAATGCATCTTCTGAATTCTCTACATCTACTGCACTTGAAACATGATATATGGCTGAGCGCACATTTCTGTTTCACTTTTAAATAATGGAAGATACAAACCCAGTCATTTGGAATATAGACATGCATTAGGCCCAAACCTACAGTAGCAACATTTTATAACATCTGCCATTATTTAGATGTATCAGCTCAGAAAATAAAGAGACAAAAATAGAAATTGCTTGAAAAACTCAGCAGGTCATGCAGCATTTGTGGAGAGAAATCAGTTAATGTTTCAATTTGAGTGACTCTTCCTCAGACCTGCTCAGAAAATATTTGCCCACTAGGCTACAGAGATTGTGAACTGATTACAGCATGTTGATGGAAACAGGGCATCTGGGAGTTGAGTGAACCATGCAACCTACAGGATATCTCTTTAACCAATGAGATTTCAGGATTGAGGGCCTGTAGAAGGATAGGAAAGGATTGCAAATTGAAATAGGTTAATTTCACTTTCAAAAAAGTATGTATAAAGGAGGAAATATTGGTGTACCTACCATCATTATATATATGCTATTAAATCCCCTTGTAGCAGAGCAACAGATCTAGTTGTAAGTTTGCTCGCTGAGAGGGCAGCTTTGTTCTCAGATGTTTCATCACCGTGTAAGGTAACATCATCAGTGAGCCTCCGATGAAGCACTGGTGTCACACTTTCTATTTATGTGTCTTGGTCTGTTAGGGTGCGTCATATCATTCCCAGTTCTTTTTCTCAGAGATTGGTAAATGGGGTCCAAAACTGATATGTTTATTGATGGAGTTCCAGTTTGAATGCCAAATTCCCATGTGTGTCTCTGTTTAGCCTGTACTAGGATGGATGTGTTGCCCCAGTCGAAATAGTGTCCTTCTGTGTCTGTGTGTAAGGATGTTAGTGATAGCTGGTCATGTCTTTTGGTTGCTAGTTAGTGCTTGTGTATTCTGGTGGCTAATTTTCTGCCTATCTGTCTGATATATGTTTGTTACAGTCCTTGCAGGGTATTTTGTATTTGGTAGCTGTTTCAGTGAGTTAGCAGGTTTTAGGGTTACCATGATGCCAAGGGGTTGGATGAGTCTGGTAGTCATCTCCGAGATGTCTTTGATGTATAGTAATATGGCTAGAGTCTCTGGGTGTGTTGTGTCTTCTTGTTTGAGTTTGTTGTTTAAGAACTGGCAGACTGTGTTTATCGGGTACTCATTGTTCTTGAATACACAGTATTGGTATTTTTCTTCTGCTGCTTGTAGTTCCTGGGTGCTGTAGTGTGTTGTGGCCCATTTAAATAATGTCCTGATGCAACTCCGTTTGTAGGTGTTGGAATGGTTGCTCCTGTAGTATCTGGTCAGTGTGTGTTGCTTTCCTGTTGATACTGGTCTGCAGCTCTCCATTGACTCTTTGCTCCACTGTGACACTTAGGAAGAGGAGTTTGTTGTTTTTCTCCTTTTCTTTGGTGAAATTTATGCCAGTAAGGATGCTGTTGATGATATTGTAGGTTTCCTCTAATTTGTTACGTTTTGCGATGACAAAGGTGTCATCTACACAGTGGACCTAAAGCTTAGGTTGGATTGTGGGGAGGGCTGTTTGTCCTCATCTCTGCATCACTGCTTCTGCTAAGAATGCTGATATTAGTGATCCCATAGATGTCCCATTGATTTGCTTGTAGGTCTTGTCATTGAAGGTCAAGTAGGTGATGAAGCTCAGGTGTCTTAGCTTGAGGATATTGTCCTTGCTGATAGAATTGGTGTTGTCAGGTGTTTATGCCCTTGGTTTGTCTAGTAGTGAGGCCAGTGTTTCTTTGGCTAGGCTGATGTTTATTGATGTGAATAGGCCCATTACATCGAAGGAAACCATGGCCTTGTTGTCCTCCACCTTGGTGTCTTTGACAATATTCAGGAATTCTTAGGTGGAGCAGATGGAGTGGCATGAGTCTTCTACTAGGTATTTCAGTTTATAGTGAAGTTCCTTTGCTAGTCTGTATGTCGGAGTGCCGGGAAGTGAGACTATGGGTCTGAAGGGGCCCCTGGTTTGTGCAGCTTTTGTAATCTGTAGAAACAGGGTGGGTTGGATCCTTCAGGTTTCATTTTATGGAGGTCTGTTTTGTTCATTTCACCTGTCTTGTAGTGTTTCTTGAGTGTTGCTGTTATACAGTTGTAGTTGTGGAGTCAGGTCCATCGCCACCTGTTGGTAGGTGTCAGTATCTGTGAGTAGTGAGTTTGCCTTTTCACTGTACTATGTTCTGTTTAGGATAACGGTCATGAGCCTTTTGTCTGCAGGTGGGATTACAATATTTCTGTCTTTTCTGAGTTCTTCTAGGGTTTCCTTTTTCCTGTGTGTTGAGGGTGTTCCCTTCTTTCTTCCTGCTTAGTGTTGGTGATACTGTCTGTCTGACAGCAACAAACGCTACATCGCACAGACAGGCAGGAAACTAGCCACGAGGATACACAAACACCAAATAGCCACCAAAAGACATGACCAGCTATCACTAATATCCTTACACACAGAGGGAGGAAGACCACTTCGACTTGGGCAACACATCCACCCTAGGACAGGTTAAACAGAGGCATGCACAGAAATTCGGCATTCAAACTGGAACTCCATCAATAAACATATCAATTTTGGACCCCATTTACCAATCTCTGAGAAAAAGAACCAGAAATGATATTACCCACCTTAACAGACCAAGAGACATAAATAGAAAGTGGGACAGAACACCGGAATGGGACAGCGCTTCACCGGAGGCTCACTGATAATGTCATACATAGCATGGTGATAAAACATCTGAGAACAAATCTACTAGCTCAGCGAGCAAACTTACACCCTGAACCTCGACCTGAGTTACAAATCTTCTCAAAAATTGTGAACAATAAATTTGTTTGCAAAATGATAACATTGCACATCTATTTGTTTCCTGTCAATTATTTTGTATTTGCTACAAAATGTCTTGCTTTCATAGGCAAATTTCTTCTAAGGAATCTTTATAAGGTAATTTAGATCATCCAAACATCCTATAAATTACAAATGGGAATTATTTCAATACAACTTAGAATAATTTTCAAAAGGTGGGGCGAGGGGATAATAACTGTAAGGTTGGTTATGGATTTTCTTTTATTCATTCATGGGACATGGGTGTCACTAGCTGGCCAGTATTTATTGCTTGTCCATCCTAGATCTTTAGAAGGTGAGCTGCCTTCTTGAACCATTGTAGTCCATGTGCTATAGGTAGATCCACAATGTTCTGAGGGAGAGAATTCAATGATTTTGACTCAGACAGTAAAAGAACAGCAATATATTTCCAAGTCAGGATTGGCTTGGAGGGAAACTTGCAGATGGTATCCTCATGTATCTGCTGCCCCGTCCTTCGAGATGGAAGTGGTCATGGGTTTGGAACATGCTGTCTAAAGATCTTTGAGGTTCAGGTTGTAAGTTGCTCGCTGCGCGGGCAGGGTTGTTCTCAGATTTTTCATCACCACGCTAGGTAAAATCATCAGTGAGCCTCTGGTGAAGCGCTGTCCCACTCCGGTGTTCTGTCCCACTTTCTATTTATGTGTCTTGGTCTGTTAAGGTGGGTGATATCATTTCCAGTTCTTTTTCTCAGAGGTTGAGAAATTTCAACATCTTGTAGATGGTGCACACTGCTACTGCTGAGCGTCAATAATGGAGGATGTGGATGCTTGTGGTTATGGTGCCAATCAATCTGACTGCTTTGTCCTGGTGTCAGGTTTCTTGGGCATTTTGGGAGCTGCATCCATCCAGGCAAGTGGGTGTACTCTATCACAGTCCTGACTTGTGCCTTTTAGGTGCTGGACAGTCTTTGGGGAGTCAGGAGTTGAGTTATTCGCTGCTGTTGTGTTTATGTGGTGAGACTTGTTGAGTTTCTAATCAATGGGAGGGCCCAGGAGGTTGATAGTGGGTAGAGTCAGTGATGTAATACCATTGAATGAGAAGGAATGATAGTTGGATTGTCTGTATTTGGAGATGGTCATTGCCTTGCATATATGTGGCACGAATATACTTGCCGCTTATTAACCGAAGCTGAACTATGTGGAGTAAACAGGGTGCTGGTCAAGCAACATTGGTGAAAAAAAAAACTGAGTTCACTTTAAAATGTGTTTTCAAGCTAGGGTTAAGATTTGCTAAATCTTTGCTTGTCAATTGGCCTGCATGAGATTAATGAATGTCACAAATGATGTTTTTTGTGGGATGTCCAAATGATTCTACAAACATTGTAGGTTGATTTATGAAGCTATTGGAATGACCTAACATGAAATACTATCACCACCATTGTTGCGATTTCCTTAAATGCAGGCTTGTCAGCAAAAGAACGTATCAGTTTGGTCAAAACATGTTGCACAGTGCGAAGGGTAAAAAATCAACCCACTCTGCATTGTGGGATGACTTTAGGTTGAAAATCTATGTCCAGAACACTTCTTGCCAATATGCTTAGTGGCACAGCAAGCAGTGTGCCCAGTCAATGAAGATTGGATGGGCAGGGGAAACAGTGGGGAGGTGGAGGGTGCATACATGGTTCTGAATATTATACATTAAAAAATTATAACATTTGAACCCGATCACTTGTTAGCTAAGTAATGTATTTTTCATGAAATTGATCTTTGGTGATTATACAAAATGAAAGATAAGGAGTCAGCAGCTTATTTTGCACCATGTTTAGATTAGATTACATTACAGTGTGGAAACAGGCCCTTCGGCCCAACAAGTCCACACCGACCTGCCGAAGCGAAACCCACCCATACCCCTACATTTACCCCTTACCTAACACTACGGGCAATTTAGCGTGGCCAATTCACCTGGCCCTGCACATCTTTGTGACTGTGGGAGGAAACCGGAGCACCCGGAGGAAACCCACGCAGACACGTGCAAACTCCACACAGTCAGTCGCCTGAGGCGGGAATTGAACCCGGGTCTCTGGCGCTGTGAGGCAGCAGTGCTAACCACTGTGCCACCGTGCCGCCCACAAAACACTTTTCTTTCCTATTGACTTCATTGGGAAAATGAGGAAAAAAAATCTAACATTGCCCCTTCCAAATTCCCTCCTCTCATGTCCAGCTTTTATTGTCTGTCAAAGCAATGTAGCATGTACCCATCCAATTCTCCTTAAGTACCTCTAATCATGGACACCTTAACTCACTATATCCTGCTTACTGAATCCAACTCTGAAATATCCCTGATTTCTATCTTCAACTGCCTCTCTCAAAATTGCTCGTGAGCTATCTACCCATTCTGTGAAAAACAGCACAAAACAAACCAAAACCAAAAAGGAACTCCCCATATAATCTACAACCATAGCAACATGACATACTTGAGATGTGCTGGACAAAGATGCAAACCAACTAATTTTCTCTTCAAAATATTTCCTTGATTCTGAGTTCCATACAAATAATTTCTACCCTTTATGGAAGCAACTATCTTTCCTCAACCTAACGACTAAAAGGATTCATCAATGTGTAGTGTTTTCCCACTTCCAGCTCTAATTTTATGAAATATACTTCACCCTGCCTTTAAATTGTAATTATTCTAAGCTTTGTTTACCAGCTTCTTGACTTGGGAGCTCTCATTTATCTTATATTACAAAACACAGAAGTTATACTCCTAAAACATATGAATCATGAAATTATGTACTCATAACAGTAGAGTATATTATTCATGGCCAAGTTATTTAAATTAAATGGAAGAATCAGGGTAATTAATTTAAATTGAGAAAGGGAAGAAATAGATTAAATGTTCAGCATATTTTTTCACATCGAATAGTAAGTTTATGAAACAAGTTGTCAACTTAGACTTTGAGTGTTGATTTTGATTTATACTTATAAGAGTTCAACAGACCAATTCCTTCTTGGAACATTCCATTACAGAAAGCGTAGAAACCAAACAATACAAGTTTTAGTGAACGTAGGATCTGGGACCTAGATGAATTTCCCAATCTTTTTATTCCAATTCAGCAGCCTTGGGTTTTTGATATGATCTTCCAGGAGGTGACTTTGCCTGGAATCTTACAGATGCTTGAATGATATGGGCTGTGCCAAGATTTGTGTCAGAATTATCTGAGCAGTTGGCAAGGCCTGTCCTGAAGCCAGGAGCAACTTGAATCATTTATGGATTTTCTCAGTGATGAGGCAAGATTTTTATGAGGCAGTGTTAAGTTGCCAATTAAGGAGAATCATAGCTTTTTAACAGTAGTGTTATTAACAGTGCATCTCATAGCTTCTTATCCAGTAAATACTGTGAACAAAACATTAGGAATTCTCAATATGGAAATCAGAGCAGCTACGTTGTGACTTTAGCTCACCACTGACTGTGAGGTGCTTCCATGTTGCTCAGAACAATGATGGGACATGATCCATGGACACCAGCTACATGCACCCCTTGCTCAAGGACACTGACATCCAAAATTCA